>NW_028327173.1:145039134-145340027 GCF_987537825.1 Furipterus horrens
CTACTTATATTAAAACTCTTTGGTTGCAAGTGACCTTAGCTTAAGCTAATTTATAATTTTATAGCAAAAAAAAATCATTGGCTCATGCAACTAAAAATCTGGGGTTTAGGCATGGCTAGATCCAGAAGCCTCGTAGCAATGTTATTGGGTTTCATCTCCCTCTTCTCTCTTTGAATGCATTCTCCTCTTGATGGCAAGATGTCTTTGGGAAGGTGGGAAGGAGAGACAAATATATCACATGCATACCTGATGAGCCCTATGGTAGAGAAAAAGAGGAGGGAGTGATTGCCCATGCCTATGCCCAATAGGTGACATCAGGTCCGTGAATTATGCTAACTTGAGAGGAAGAGTGACATGCCAAGCTCTAAATAAACTGACCATATGTCAGCAAAGCCATTCTTAACTGAAAGACTAAAAAGCACGTTGTACCCTAGATGAATATTTTAAATACAAGTAACTAAGCAGAAATACCAAAAAATTAAGCAACTTTCTTAATCCGATAAATTGCCTGTACATAGTGGGTAAATTCTTAACTCCAAGCTTTAGAGAAAACCAAAGCCTTTCTCCTGACAATTACTAGAGTAATGCACAGACACCTATAGTCTGACCATACAAACAAGTGTGAGTTATTTACCCAGCACCCTAAATGGAAATACCCTTCACCATGTCAATAAGATCTACATTGCACACACCATTTATTCCTGCAATGAATGGTAACAGAATTCTGGGATCCAGTGGAATCTGACAGTTGCTTCCTATGGGGTGGTCAATGCTACATGAAACTGGACTTTATTTTTGACAGAAGGGAAAGATAAGATGTAACCAGGTTCCATTTATCAGCACCCTGCCACATGATAGAGCAAAAAATGCATACCCTATAAACTCATAAATTTGAACTTGGAATCATGAAAGAAAAGGCACTTTCACACGTTGTAATTCCAGTCATTTAAGAAAACGTTTTTTTTTTTTAATTTTCTTTCACATGCATTTCATTATCCATCTCTATATTTTTTCCTCTGTAGCTAAATAGAATAATGCTGAAGAAACAGCTCAAAGGTTATTGTAGAAGAGGCAAATCCCTACTGCAAGCTTGAAATACTCAGAATCCCCCTCTTTGTTGTTTAAAGTAAAGATAAATGTTGGCTCTGGTTTGGGGTCATATCCAGAATACAGTAGTTGTGAGAATTCAGAGCACAGATGTGTCTGCTCAAAGGCTCGGGAGAGCCAGCAATAAAAAAAAAAAAAAAAAAAAACTGTTCCCAGCTGCAGCTCATGTGGCTCAGTGGATTAAGTGCCAGCCTGCAAAACAAAAGGTCACCAGTTTGGTTCCCAGTCAGGGCAGATGCCAGCCAGCGTCTTGACGGTTGCAGGCAACAGAGCAGCTTGCTTTGGCTCTGGAACAGTGCTCTTCCGTCCATTTGACCATGGCTGCATGGTTTCCTCAGGAACAGTAGAGGGCACTGTTTCATGATGCCTGCGGATCCAGCTATTTACATTATACTCCTACTAGATGCAAACCAGATGGAGGAAGGTTCATGATAAAGGCAAACGTGTCCTTTTTTCTTCACGGGTTCCTAGACCGGAGAGGTTTGAACATTAAGAGCACAGATGATACGTGTAGTACCCTATCCCAAGAGCTGAGCCACTACCTACAATTATAACCTGCCTATAATCTTCAAAATATGTGTCCTGAGATTTCCTTACGTACTCTCTGTCCTTAAATCTGTGTTCATCTTGAAGCAGAACTCCACATTTTGATAAATCCCCCAAATAAATCTCACTCCTCAGTGTTAAATCTATTATGTTTCATAAATATATAAACTTAAGATTCATGAGGACAGAAAAAGGATGCATGTTGTTCATCGTTTTACAGAGACTGAATCAAATTCCTGCTTGGTAATGTTGATTTTTCCTTTTCAAAGTCCTCTCTCTTCCTGACTCTTCAAACAATCTACCTCCTTCTTCCTCCACACAGCCTTTTTAAAAATTGCTGCCTAGAATCATTCAGCTCTCCCTCTCATTGTATTTTCCACACAACAAAATCAAAGTTTAGGAGTTACCTGTACAGTAAACTGAATTCTTTCTACCACACACACTAAGATGCCTCAGCAGATTCAAAAGGAGCACAGCCTGAGTTTGCCATGACACTCAGCCAGTCCTTTTTATAACAGAAATGATGTTAATGATCATAAATTACATTTACTGAGCTCTTATTATGTGCCAGGCACTTTAGCGTTTCACTTGCACTATCATATGAAACACAATCTTACAATGTATGCACAGTTTACAAATAAGGAAGCTCATTCTGAAAGCAAATAAAACAACTGAACTTCTGAGTTGAAATAACCAAGATCCATGCCCATGTCTGGCTCCAAAGCGTGGCCTGGAAAACTTCTATTGTTGACAGCAGGTGTTGACCAGACCACTGGCCAGGGAGAGCATGGGGCATAGTCCAGAGTGTGGGGATGTTCACCCACCCATTCTAGGACTTTCAGTACTTTGATGAATAGAAGTAGTGAGAATGGGCACACTTTTTCTTATTTTAGAGGAAAACCTTGCAGCTTTTCACCACTGAGTCTTAAGTCAGCTGTGAGCTTGTCGTATATGGCTTTTATTATGTTGAGGTATGTTCCTTCCATAGCTAATTTGTTGAGCGTTATCATGAAAGGATGTTGAATTTTGTTAAATGCTTTTACTGCATCAACTGAAATGATCAAACTATTTTTATCCTTCATTTTGTTAATGTGCTGTATCACATTCATTGATTTATACATGTTAAACCATTCTTGCATCCCTGAAATAAATACCACTTGACCATGTTGTGTGATCCTTTTAATGTGTTATTAAATTTGTTTTGCTAGAATTTTCTCAAAGATTTTTGCATCTGTTTTTATCAGGGATACTGCCCAGTACTTTTCTATGCTTGCAGAGTCCTTGTCTGGCTTTGGTATTAGGACATTGCTGGTCTGATAAAACTAGTTGGAAGTATTCCCTCCTCTTCAATTTCTTGGAAGAGTTTGAGATGGATTTGTATTCTTTTTTAAATGCTTGGTGAACTCATTGGTGAAGCCATTGTCCTGGACTTTTCTTTGTTGGAAGAGTTTTAATTACTGATTCAATCTCCTTACTTATTACTGGTCTCTTCCTGTTTTTCATTAACATTTCTGTTGTATTGAAATATACATACATAAAATATACTATCTTAACCATTTTTTAGTGTATAGTTAAGTGGTATTAATTACATTATGTTGTGCAGCTATCACCACTATCTATCTCCAGGATTCTTTTCATCTTGAAAAACTGAAACTTTATAACCATTAAACAATAACTCCCATTCTCCCTTCCTCCAGCCCCTGGAAAACACCATAATACTTATATTTCTATGGATTTGACTACTCTAGGAACTTTATATAACTGAAATTGTACAATATTTGTATTTTGTAACTGGCTCATTTCACTTAGCATGATGCTCTCAAATTTTATCCATATTGTAGCATTTGTGTAAATGTCCTTCCTTTTAAGGCTAAATAATATTCCATTGGGTGAGTATACCACATTTTGCTTATTCATTCATCCATCAATGGACATTTGGATTGCTTCTACATTTTAGCTATTGTAAATAATACTGCTATAAACATGGGTGTACAAATATCTCTTTAAGACCCTGCTTTCAATTTTTTTGGACATACGTGTATATCCAAAAGTAGAATTGCTGGATCATATTGTAAGTCTATGTTTAAAGATAAGGAACTGATATACTGTTTCCCAGTGATTGTACCATTGTACATCCCACCAAGTGTGCACAGGGGTTCCAATTTCACCACATCCATGCCAACACTCATTATTTGCTGTTGGTTTTTTTTTAATATAGTATCCATCTTAATAGGTGTAAACTGGTTTTTATGGCTTTGATTTGCATTTCCCTAATAAATAGTGATGTTGAGAATATTTTCATGTGCTTATTAACCATTTTAATTACTTATATGGCCATATCTCTTTTGAAGAAATGTCTATTCAAGTCTTTTGCCTATTTTTGACTCAAGTTATTTGCTCTTAGTTGTTGAGTTTTAGGAATTCTCTACATATTGTGAATATATTATTTGCAAATCTTTATTTCCATTTTGTTGGTTGCCTTTTAATCTGTTAATAGTGTTTTTAATGCACAAAAATTTTAATTTTTCATGAAGTCAAATATGTCTACTTTTTCTTCTGTTGCCATGCCTTTGGTATTACATCCAAAGAATCATTGCCAAATTCAATGCTGTAGAGGTTTTATGCTATGTTTTTTTCTAAGAGTTTTATAGTTTAAACTCCTATGTTTAGGTCTCTGATCCACTTTAGCTAATTTTTGTATATGGTGCTGGTAAGGGTCCTACTTCATTCTTCTGCATGTGTGTAACCAGTTTTCCCAGCACCAGTTATTGAGGGGGGAAAAACCCTGACCTTTCCTGATTTAATACATATACAAGGATTTATTTCTGGGCTCTCTATTCTAATCCATTTCTCTGTGTGTGTGCCCTTACCCCAGGACCACACATAACTTTGGGGTAAGTTTTGATATCAGGAAGTGTTAGTCCAACGTTTTTATTCCTTTTCAAGATTATTTTGGCTAGTCACTGTTCCTTGAGAGTCCATATAAATTTTTGAATGGGATTTTGTGTATCTGAAAAAATAAGTCATTGAGATTTCAGATTTTGTTAGGCATAGCATTGAAGCTGTATATCACTTTGGGTAATAGTGGCATCTTAATATTAAGTTTTTCAATTCTTGAATACAAGATTTTTTTTCCATTTACTTCTATATTCTTTAATTTCTTTCAGTGATGTTTTGTAGTTTTTATGATAAAAGTCTTTCACCTCCTTGCTTAACTCCTAAGAATTTTATTCTTTTTGAAGTACTGTAAAGGGAATTGTGTTTCTGATTTTCTTCCAATTGTTTTTAGTGTCTACACATGCAGCTGATTTTTGCATGTTGATTTTGCAGGCTGAATTTGTTCATTAGTTCTAATAGGTTTTTGTGGAATCTTTCGAGTTTTATATAATTATATGTGTATATATATATTCATATAATCTGTAAATAGAGAGAGTTTTGCTTCTTCCTTTCCATTTGTATGACTTTTTATTACCTTTTTTTTTTTTTTTTTCTTAATTGCTTTGGCTAAAATTTCCAGCACTATATTGAGTGGAAGTGGCAAAAGCCAGTATCCTTCCCTTGTTCCTGATATTATTTTTTTCACTTTGCACCTGAAGTCTGCTTTTTTAATGATTTTTATTGTGTTTTTCCCATTACCATTTAGTCCCCTATACCTTCCTCTACCCCCACCCCATAATCACCACACTATTGTCCATGTGCATGAGTACTTTTTCCTTTTTGCTCAATCCCTCCACTCGTTAACTTCTTCCCCTTAGCCATCACCTGCTCTCTATCTATGAGTCTGTCTCTATTTTGCTTGTTAGTTCAGCTTGTTCACTAGATTCCACATATGAGGGAAATAATATAGTATTTGTCTTTTTCTGACTGGCTTATATCACTTAGCATAATGTTCTCCATGTCCATCCATACTGTTGCAAAGGGTAAAACTTTCCTCTTTTTTTATAGCCAAGGAGTAATTCATTATGTAAATGTCCCTTAGTTGTTTTATCCACTCATCTACTGATGGACACTTGGAGTGATTCCATATCTTGGCAATTGTAAATAATGCTGCAGTAATATGGGATGCTTATATTCTTTCGAAGTAGTGTTTTGGGTTCCTTTGGATTATTCCCAGAAGTGGGATCACTGGGTCAAAAGGCAGATCCATTCTTAATTTCTTGAAGTATCTCCATACTGTTTTCCATGGTGGCTGCACCAGTCTGCATTCCCACCAACAGTGCAAAAGGGTTCCCCTTTCTCCACATCCTCGCCAGCACTTGTTGTTCATTGATTTATTGATGATAGCCATTCTGACAGGTGTGAGATGATATCTCATTGTGGTTTTAATTTGCATTGTCTAATGATTAGAGATGTTGAGCATCTTTTCATATGTCTATTGGCCAGCTGTATGTCCTCTTCGGAGAAGTGTCTATTGAGGTCCTTCGCCCAGTTTTTAAACTGGGTTGTTTGGGTTTTGTTGGTGTTAAGTTTTGTAAGTTCTTTATATATTTTGGATATTAACCCTTATGTTCTCCCACTTTGTGGGTTGTCTTCTTTGTTGTTGATGTTTTCCTTTGCTGTGCAAAAACCTTTTAGTTTGATGTAGTCACATATTTTTATACTTTTATTTTGTTTCCCTTGCCTGGGGATATATATTTGATAAAATATTGCTACGACCTATGTCCGAGATTTTGCTGCCTTTGCTTTCTTCTACAATTTGTATGGTTTGGGGTCTAACGTTTACGTCTTTAATACATTTTAAATTTGTTCTTGTGTATAATGTAAAAGAAAAAAATCCTGATTTTAGAGGAAAGGCTTTCAGTCTTTCATCACTGAGTATGATATTCATTGTAGGTTTTTCATATATGGCTTTCAATTATGTTGAAGTACTTTCCTTCTATTTCTAGTTTGTTAAGTGTTTTTACCTTCAAAGAATGTTTTCTGTGTCAGTTGAGATGATCATGTGCTTTTATCCTCATTCTGTTAATGCGGTGTAATACATTGATCAATTTTCATTTCAATCATGTTTGCATTCCCAGATTAAATCCCACATGTTCATGGAGTGAAAGTCTTTTCAAGAGTTGCTGAACTTGATTTGCCAGTATTTTGGTGGGAATGTTTGCGTCTATGTTTATAAGGAAATTTGTCTTTAGTTTTCTCATAATGCCTTTGTCTGGCTTTGATAGCAGGGAAATGTTGGCCTCGTAGAATGAATTAGAAAGTGTTCCCTCCCCTTCATCTTTTGAAAAATTTTGAGAATGATTAGTATTAGTTCTTCAAATGTTTGTTCGACTTCACCATTGAAACCATCAGGTCCAGGGCTTTTCTTTGTCGGGAGATTTTTGATTATTGATTCAGTCTCCATATTTGTCAGATCTATTACATAGAATAGGTCTTCTATTTTTTTTCATGATCCAGTCTTGGTAGATTTTGTATGTCTAGGATTTGTCCATTTCATCTGGGTTGTCTAATTTGTTGGTGTACAAAGTTTATAATACTCTCATAATATTTTTTTAAATTCTGTAGCATTGGTAGCAATGGCCCTACTTTTATTTCTGCTTTAGTTACTTAATTCTTCTTTTTTTCAGTCATCTAGATAAAAAATTTTCAATTTGTTGATTTTTTCAAGAACTAAACTTTGATTTCATTGATTTTCTCTATTTTTATGTTCACTATTTACCTGTGTTCTAATCCTAATTTAATTCTAAATCTGCACATATAGCTGGCTCACTCAGCTTCCTGTCACAATTAAGTTCGATAAATGGCTTTCTACAGAGGACAGCTCCACAATGTGTCCCTAGAAACTCTCTCCAGATTGGCATCAGCCCATATGAAGCTCTTTCAATCTGAAACTCCAGATATATTAATGTCTACAGCTGTAGCAGCAAGGCTGGTTATGGGAAAGTGTAAAGGGGGTGTGCTAAGGCAATAGTGAGAGGTGTGTGGCAAGGAACCATTCTATACATTTTCCTATCACTTTAGTAGCTCATCAGAGAGGGGAAAATGTTAGCACATCTGGAAGAGTGGACTATTAGGTACTAAATGGTAATAGCTTTTTAAAAGCAACAGCTCTCCCTACCTCCACCTATCAGAGTCCACTTCTTACATACATACCAGCCAATTTGGAAATGACGAACCAACCCCTCGGAGAAGTAGGCCTTACCCCTCTCCAGGGATCTTGGTGCCAGTGGCACAGGAAATGCTACTTTGGAGGTTAAAAAGAAAAATCTTCTATCTTCCCCCCTGTGTTATTAGAACTAAAGCCAGAGGCAATAATGTTTCTAAGTGTTCTCTTCTTTCTTCTTCATTCTCCCAAGAGTCAGGGGGAAAAAAGAAACATAGTTTGATAAAATTCTTTTGCACCTTACAACCAGATTTTATTTCTCTTCCTTTTCTTTGATTCAGCCTGCATCTCTTGGGCAGTAAAGGTCAGAAAGTTGCCTCAATAACAGCTCCTGGCATTTCTCACAGAAGCCAAATCAGCTGATTCCAAATGAGGTGTCTGATTTCCACTCCGCCTGACACAAAGCTGCTCTATGAATCTTCCACTGTCACCTTTCTGCTTGCAGTTCAGTCGTTGTATAAAAGCAGAAGATCCTTGAGAGCGGTATCACACTGCTGAAAAAAAAAATTTTTTTTTATCCCTATGTTGTTCTCAATAACTAAAAAGATATAAGACATAGGCAAGAAGATACCAAAATCACATTTCCAAGGGCACGATTTGGCCTGTTATGCAAGCCAAAGCAAGTCTATAACCATGTTATCCACATGGTGGTGCTAGCCTCAAAAAAATTACTGAAAAAGGAAAATAGTTTCACTTTCCTCTCTGTAATGGTAAAGTTGAATGCTACGGTCAAGACACCAATCACTGAAAGCACTTACATTAATTCTGCAGATGAGCATCTAAAAATATGAATTCATGCTAATCTTTTTTTAAGTATATTTTATTGATTATATTTTACAATAGTTCCAATTTTTTCCCCTTTGCTCCCCTCTGCCCAGAACCCCACTCCCCCAACAATCCCCACCCCAAGTCCATGCCCATGGGTCATACATACAATGTCTCCTGCCTCACCCTTTCATATATTCTTCTTCTTTTTTTTAAATAAATAAATAATTAATTTAACAATAAAAAAGAACAATCCCCCCGCTCACACTTAAGACCCTTTATAATCTTATAAAGGACATTGGGCAAAGGTCTCATGCTCCTCTAGCTGCTTCAAGCTGGACATGGTCGTTGTCCTATCTACCATTGGGTCCAGAAATTCCTAATAAGAGTAGGGGTGTGGAGGGGAGGGTGGCCTTCCCATATGGAGAAGGATCGTGCAGATTCCAGGTCAGTTGGCTGCCCCCAGACAATGCTGCGCTTGGTTTAACAGGCTGGCATCCTTGTTGTATTCTGGGGGCAACAGATTTGGCAACAGGGTTAAAGACATCATTCAATCCATAACAACTGCATGACAAAAGGCAGGGATTAATTTTTCAATGTCCCACATTAGGGAAAAAAATTGCTTCTTTGGAGGAAGGTATGCAAGGCACGTCTCACCTGTCCAAAAGCCTTTTGCCCACTATACTTAGTTTGAGCTGAGGGGAATATTTTACGTTCCCTCCCTTTCAGATATCTGGGCCCTTTCTGTCCAAGCCATTAGGATAGAAAAGAGAAACCAGTTTTAAAGTGAAGCCCACAGACCACCCCATACTTCACCAACCCAGCCACTTAGTTCAGCCAAACCATTGAGTTCTAGGAGGCAGTGATGCAGACAGGATTAAGTGAGGCCTATATGTACAAACAATCACTCAGGTAATGAGATCATAGGCTTATGCCCTTTGAAAACAGAAAACACATGTTAATTTATGTAACATAACCCACATACAAGTCTCTAAATCTGTAGGACTGTCTTATCGGAAAGACATCCAGTTGCAAGGTATTTGACATTCTTCTTGCCTGTAAACTACACATCTTTGATAATACCACAGACATAGTTTAACTTTCAAATGAAAACAAATTTTAAATGAAAGGAAACTTTAAAGACAGTTAGCTGCACTACTTTATAGTCTACCACTGAGCATTGTGATTTTCCTTGAATCAGATTTTTCTCCCTAAGATTGCCCTCCTTTTCATTAAAGGGATTGCATTAAGTTCATTTTTAATTTATCCTGTTCATTTGCATAAACACAACAAGAGCAGCAAATGATCACTTATGATCTTTAGTTCTGCTTTGCTAGAACTTACGCAAGGAACATTTAGGGTGACCTTCAGTCTGCCCTTCAGGGCACAGAAGCTGAGCCACATACCTGGCATTCAGCCTTGCCTGTAAGTCCTTCTGGTTTTTCAGTGTGCCTTAAGGTCCCTTCTAGCCATCTTTCAGGAAAACAACCTTCATTCCTTTCCTGGAAAAATTGCCGTGGACCGCACATCCAACCAAGGTATCAGGCCTTTTATCTCGTGGGCTTTTATTACCTTTGAAAGTCAATCCCAGTTCCTCGGGGCTTTTTGGTAACAACCAGAACCCAAGCATGTCTCCTTTAGCATGACATTCCAGTCAAAGTCTTAGTCAAAAAAACCTCTATTAACAACTGGTCTTATTAGTTTTATGCAAAGAAATTTATGTCATTACTTACTTCTTTAGAATGCCAAACTCTGGAGGGATCAGGTAGGGAGAAAAATATACAGTGTGAAGGAAAATCTTTGTCCTTCTAATATTCACTGAACTTGCATTTCCATTCTTTATATTTTCATTTTTCCCCCACTAAAAATTTTTTTGTTTGCTTTTCCATTACAGTTGTCCCACTTTTTCCCGCCTCTTGTTTCCCTGCACCCTGCCCCCCCTTCTCCCACATTCAGTCCCCACTCAGTTGTCCATGTCCATGGGTCATTTATAAATGTTCTTTGACTAGACCCTTCCCCTTCTTACCCCCTTCTCTCCCTCCCATCTCCCCTTTTGTTACTGTTAGTTTATTCCTTGTTTACATACCTCTGGTTCAATATTGCTCATTTGTTTGTGTTGTTCATTAGTTTCCCATAATAGGTGATAGCATAAGGTATTTTTCTTTCGTTGCCTAGCTTATTTCACTAAGCATAATTCTCTCTAGTTCCATCCATGTTGTTGCAAATGGTAGAAGTTCCTTCTTTCTTTCAGTACTTATTCATTGTCATTTTGCCCCTTTGTACTCGTGTTCCTCTCTGTCTCTCTCTGTTTCTTCATCTTCTTAAAGCAGACCCTTTAGCATCTCTTGCAATGCTGGTTTGGTGGAGATGTATTCTTTTAGCCTTCTTTTGTCTTGGAAACTCCTTATTTCACCTTCCATTTTGAATGAGAGTCTTGCTGGGTAGAGTATTCTTGGTTGTAGGCCTTTGTTTTTCATTGCTTGGAATATTTTTTGCCATTCCCTTCTGGCTTGTAGTGCTTCTGCTGAGAAACCTGATGATAACCTTATTGGAGTTCCCTTGTATGTTATTAGTTGTTTCTCTCTTGCTGCTTTTAGGATTCTCTCTTTGTCTTTGAATGTTGCCATTTTAATTATGATGTGTCTTGAAGTGGGCCTGTTGGGGTTCATCGTCATTGGGACCCTCTGTGCTTCCTGGACTTGCATGATTCTTTCTCTCTTCATGTTAGGGAAGTTTTCTGTCATTAGTTTTTCAAAGAGGTTTTCTATCCCTTGCTCTTCTTCCCCTTCTGGAATTCCTATGATACGAATATTATTACGTTTCATGTTGTCCTGCAGCTGTCTTAGAGCCTCCTCAGTCTTGTTCAGTCTTCTTTCATTTTGTTGCACTGTCTGGGAGTTTTTGGTCTACATTGTCTTCCAGCTCGCTGATCCGATCTTCTGATTCCTCTAGCCTGCTTTTAATTCCTTCTATTGTGTTCTTCAATTCAGAGATCGTATTCTTCATTTCCTCCTGGCTCTTATTGATAGTTTCTATGTCCTTTTTCATGCTGGTATAATTCTCAGTAAGTTCCTTGTAGTTTTTCTGGAGTTCTTTGTAGTTTCCTCTGAGCTCATTGAGCTTCTCCATAATCCATGTTTTCAATTCCATATCTGATAGGTTGCTCCCCTCTATTTCATTTAGCACTCTTTTTGGGGATTCTACCTTTCCTTTTGATGGGGAGTTGTTTCTCTGTCTCCCCATTTTTGTGACTCCTATTGTTCATTGGTGCTTCTTAGAATGACCTGCACTTCCTGGATCTGCCCCTGGTGGCGTCAGATCCTGTACCAGTCTGGGTCTAGGCAGCCTGTTGGAGACTTCCAGGGATCTACTGCCTTTGTCTGTCTCCTTTAGTTGTTAATCTATTCAATCTGTGCTTAGCCGTCAGGCTTAAGGACCCTGGGTGTGGCAACTTAATTCCTGTAGGCAGGGCTTTTCCTTCCCCTCAGGATGACGCCACTTGGAGGTGGGGGAATGGTCTGCCTGCAGCACTGGGGATGAGTCAGCACTGGGACCTGGTTGGCTGCCTCCCCAATTCTCCCCTAAAAGCCACCACACCAAACTCTCCCCAAGCATCTCTAGTCCTCTCTGCCTTTCCTCCGCTCGAGCCCAGGGTAAGTGGGGGCCAAAATATTTTTGTATGTGATCCGCTTAAGAGCTTTTTTCCTCCCTCTGTTTCTCTCCAGCTAGCAAGAAACCCTGTGGCTTTTCACTTTTCACAGCTGGATACTATTTTACTTTCCACTCTGTTGCTGTAGGCTGGGAAGCTCAGCTGGTGGTTTAGACCCTGCCCTTCTCAGGGGGAACCCCCGGCTGCTGAGCTGTTTCTCAGTCCCTTCAGCTGCAACCTTTGTGAGCCCAGTCAGCCCTTCCGTGTCTCTGCACTCCCTACTGGTCACGTTGTGATGTAGTGGCCTTTTCTGTCTCTCCATGGTTATAAGACTTCTCTCCAGCTGGTGTTCGGTTGGTTATTCCAGATGATTTCTCCAAAATTAAGCTGTAAATCCAGACTAGTTCTGGGAGGAGGTTAGTGTAGCTTCCATTTACTCTTCCGCCATCTTGTTTCTCCCTCATGCTAATCTTTATCTCCACTCTACTTGCCAGTGGAAATAAAAAGAGCCAAATCACTTCTTTTCAACTCACTGATTCAATTTTTACCAACATTGGGGTAGAGAGTGACTCACACTGCAATACTGGCACAGAACCTTACTCTGCCTGAGACGGAGCTGGTCAGCTAACCACCTAAGGCTCTTCAGTGGGCTCTTGTAAGTGCAGCTGGCAGTCAGAAAAGATGTGAACAGCAGACATTTCACTGGTATCACTGAATAAAAGAGGGTGGGTTCAATGTGGGTGCCTTCCAAGCCAATAGGCAGAAAAGACTAGAAAGTCTGTTTTGAGCTTCTCAACCCAAAAATATGCTCTCCACCTGTCATACAACCAAGTTTCACCAGCTGCCTCTTCTTTTTGTGGAATCCAAATCTTTCATTTAAATATTTTTAAAGTTCACGGTGGCTGGTGTGGCTCAGTTGGTTGGAGCATCATCCTATAAACCAAAAGGTTGGGAGTTCAATTCCTGATCAGGGCACATGCCTAGGTTACCGGTTCAGTCCCCAGTTGGAGCATGTAGAAAAGGCAACCAATTGATGTTTCTCTCTCATGTTGATGTTTCTCGCCTCTCACCATTTCTCGTCTAAATACAATGAAAAAATATCCTCAAGTGAGGATAAAATAAGTAAATAAATGTTTTTAAACCTCAAGGGAGTCTCATTAAATATGCTCAATAGTACTCAGGCAATGTAGAAGATGCCAAATAGAAGCAATTACCAGGTGTATAAACAAGTGATTTTTTAAAACATGGTACCTGTCAACATTAAACAGCACTCTCAACTTTAGAAATGGAGAACTGACAAAAGCTCATTAATTTCCTCTGCAAATCAGCCCTTACCAGATGCCAATACTGATAGCATGACAACCATGAGCACAATGATACAGGTCCAAGGTGTATTCAGACCTGGCCCTAGACACAGGCAGCTTGCTGATGCCTGTGATTTGGGAGGTAGCACAAGGTGTCACTTGCCAATATACCCAAATAGCCCCTTCTGGCCTGCCATAGACTTCCGATCCTTTTTACATGTTTAAAATCCCCAACTTTAGTGAAGAGTTGCTAAGAATATTATTTCTCTATCTTCATTCATAAATGTACATTTTAACAGAGAAGAAGGAAAGACCCAGGGAAAAAGTACCATTAGAATTAATGAGTTCATTAGATTGGCTAATTCACCTTTAGAATAGCAAGAAGCTGGATTCTGAGAAGAAGGCATATGGGAAAATTAAGTATCGACAGAGGGCAAAAGGTCTGGCAATCATAAGTTCTGAAGCCAAGGAATAACTTGGGGTACAAGAAATAATTAGTCTGTATGAATTTTCCCGTTTATCACAGAATAGACACAGCAAAGTAATGGCTTACAGGCTCCATCAAATCCACAGCTGCGTTTTTTTAAATTTGCATTTGTTGCAAATATTTAAAATTCTGGAGGTGTCACCTAAATATCTAGATTTGGGGCTTCTATTCACAAAATGAAAAGTTTCATCACCACTGGACAGAATTCTCATGTGACAATAATTACTCAAAGCTGAGAAATAACGGCTAAGTCGACAGAGTATACGGCCACTTGTTCACCCTCATCCCTATCACCACACTGTGTCCTACTCGGCTGCCGTCAGTACCACGACCCCTCCCCTTTAACCCCTAATTGATCTTGATCCCTAAGGGCCACATAGAGACAGATCCTTACAAGGAAGATGATGATGGGGAGGTACCAAAAGACAATTTTCTGAAAAAGACAGGGTCATACCTGACAAAACTAAAGAAAACACCTAGAGAAAAATTAACATAGCATAGCTCATACTGGGCTAAGTAGAAAACAAAGGGGCTCCAGGGACTCAGAGCAGTGTAAGGAGGAGAGACAACTGAAAAACCATATGATGTGATGAGAAAGTTTTCCTGGATCTCAGCTTTCGATTTATGAGGATGCAAACCACAAGACTTACTAATACATCACATGAAATGGTGCGAGGCCCCCTAAGCAGGAAGGGTGCAGCCTACGTGTTCGCTTTCCCACAGCTTGGGGATGAGGAATGATGGAACTGAGCTGCAATAAAGATGGTTTGGCCTAGGCTGAACATCAGGAACAAATCATGTTCTAGAATGATATGCATTGAACTCTGAGATAATTGCACAGAATTATAAATTACCTGTGCTTAAACAATTGGTGTCTGAATCTTTATTTATAGAGGTGACTGAATGATGACAAGAAGAGGTCAGTGCTATCGAAAGAAAAGTTTTTTTTATCACAAGTCCCCTTAGAGACAAGAGGCATGGCTCACCACATGGCCACCTGAGGAAGAACCAGAGTCACACAGGAGATAGAAGCAGGGGAGAGAAGAAAGAATGGTCTACAGCCTTGATTCTGTTTTTCATGGAAAAGGCAAGGCAGGGAAGGGAAAGTAGCTCAACTTTGGCAAGTTTGCATAATGTTGGCAGCCTCTGAGCTATGAGGGGTGACCTCTACTTGTCCGGTATCTGGCCCTGGGTGATTAGGCAGAGGAAATATTGGTTTGGTGTAAGTTAGATGAAGGAGTTGATTAAGAGTGTGCATTCAGAATAGATTAGAGAATTCGTGATATGATTGTGGCAGACCTGTGAAAGCTGGATCACAAGAGAGATATAAACAACTCTCTGGCCATTAGTTTGACCCTGTGACTGATTAGTGAATACTAAACAGACTAATACAGAATCTAAGAAAACATTAATGGGGTTTAAGAAGCCTTCAGTCCAGTCCCCCCATATTATAAATGAGGACAATGTTATTCAAAGATGCAATGTCATTTGTCCAAATGCCAATGAAGCTTGTTAGCAATACAGCATAGAATAGAATTCCCATGCACAACTCCCAACTCTCTGACTTCTCCACTACCATCTGTTGACTTATACTGATATGCATACTGACTTACATAATTCCCTTCATCACTTTTTAAGGATCTAAAGAAAGGTTTGGCAGAATTTTTCTGTAAAGGATCAGATAGTAAATATCTTAGGCTTGTGGATCATACAGTATCTGTTATGACTAGCTCTGCTATTGCTGCTATAAACAATGCATAAACAAAGTGGTGTGTCTGTGTTCTAATAAAACTTTATTTATGAACACTAATACTGGAACTGACATTGATTTTCACCTATCATAAAATACTCTTTACAAAAAAAATATTTTCAACCATTTGAAAATGTAAAACTATTCTTAGCTTGCCGGCTATACAAAAATAGACAGCGGGTTGAATTTTGCCCACAAACCATAGCTTCTAAACCTTGAGCTAAATAATGTCTGCATACTTCCCATGAAATCTCAGATGTCTGAACCAGATGACAGTTCACCACTCTAGGTCTTAATTTCTCCATTGATAAAACGAGACGACTAAACCCTTGCAGACCTGTGACCTTGAGGCTTTGCCAAGGGCACTCAAAAACAAAAATGAGCTGTGAAAGGGAATCTATGGACTCGCCTTCATGGGACACTATTAAGAAATACCTCTGAGATAGTTCCAGAATCCAAAGTAATTCAGGAATTATATTGTGAAGAAGATTAGATACACAGAATTTTAAAGTAAAAAATAGATCCATGGAATAAGTTTAGGGAAGAGGATAAAATGAATTTCTCTACTCCAGAACTTCTCAAACCTAATAAGTATTAAGACTATTCAAAGGAGGGGTTGTCCAAAAGGGGACTCTCAGACAAGAACTTGGATGCAGGTAGTTTTGGTCAGAGGAAGACATAGGAAACACAGATGGGACAGGCAAAATTGAGAGAGGGAAATGAGAACAGTCACATAGCTTATGTTAATGAGCAAGTTACTGCTGTGAATAAGTGGAGCTCAGTTCTACTGGAAACTCTCTGAGAAACTATGGTGTGGCTTCAAAGTTATTCCACAGAGAGTGGGGAAGTGTAGACATTTATCTATCACATCCAACCGTCCAACCTTCCAGTGGTTGAGGGTTGTCTTGGGGGCATAAACAATCCCACACTTTATGTTGCATCTGCAGGCAACCCAGAAAAGCTCCCAGAGTGCTAAAGAAAGCCCTCAGGGAAGAAGAGAGCTTCAGGTGGGAAGCTATCAACATGCTAGAAACATCTACCAAGGCTATATTCACAGAGGTGTTGAAGAGCTAAAGTATGAATGTCAGCATGTTGGCTATAGAGGTAATGGAGGGTTGACTTTTTTTTTTTTACCTCATCTGCGCTCAAGACACATTTTTCCATGAAGATCCCAACTAATTTGACTAGAATTTCTTAGTCCTTGAAGCCTCTGTCCTAGGAGAAATGCGGCTCTAATGTAAATAAAATAATGCCAGAGACTGAGTGATCTCAATAAAATTAGAGGAGCACTTCAGGCATTATTTTCTAAAATCAATATGACAAAGCATACACTAAATACCAAAAAGCCTCTGTTATCTCTGGGGCAGAAACTAGGCCAATACATTTCACACAGTGCCAGGCATGAGGTCAACTCCAATGTGGGGGAAAAAAAAAACCAGTGAAGAACAATTCACCTCCAAATGAGGTTGCCATCTGAAATGATGTAAGTCTAAGGGGAACAGAATGTTCGAAGTGTAGTTGGAACCATGACAAGGCATCGCCATCTGCGATCTGAGTTTCATCTCCCTAGTCCTTTAACCATCTGCACACCTGCTCAGGCATGTCACATGGAGAGAGGGATGCCACCATTAATGCAGTGGTAAGAAAAACAAAAGCTCAAGATTAGCTCCAAGGCCTCCAACACTATTACTTTCTTAAATTTTGAATCTGTTTCCATGAAGAAACATATGGAAAAGAAATTCATAAGCCTAAACCTTAAATCTACAGAGGGCTGAAGTTTCCATGTGATTTGGAATTTTTAGACTACCAGGTCATACATAGAAAAGCAGCAAATTGTTAAAGGAATAACATTGCAAATGCTAAGCAGAACCTGGTCTGGAATCCATTACATACATTCTCATTTTGAACATTGATCAATGAAAGCATCACCTCTTCTCTTCTCTCTCTTCATTCAGACTTTGTCTCTAGACCTGCATTCCCCAAGAAAGATAAAATAAATCCACCCCAAACTAATGATGGAGAAGTGACTCTAAGTGCCAAAGCAACCAGTTTTCCTGGAGTCTTGCACAGAAGAGTGCAGTTTTGGCTATTCCAGCTCTTTAGACCTTCCACACCAGAGACTGTCTTATGTAAATGTGGCACATCCAAAGAGGAATAGACCATGTTCAGCATCCATTCTGTATGAAAGCTGAGTTAGTTGGTCTACCTTGAATAGAAAACAGGATTTTTATTCTAAACATTAAGTAAGCGCCTCTCTGTTTAAATGTCTCTCCTTAAAAATAACTGAAAGGATTCATTTAACTTATGAATTTAAAAGATACCCAAAGAAACAATGTTAATAAGAACTCATTAAAAAATTGTATGCAGTAAAACAGATACACCCTTTTCTAATTAGGTTAAGCATATGAACCTATAGAGATGCAATACAACACAGCAGTTAGAGGTGCAAATTCTAAGGTCAGATGCTTGGGTTCACCCTGACTTCACTGCTTACTGGTTGTGTGAACATAGTCAAGTTACATACATTCTCTGACACTCAGCTTCTTTGTACATACATGAGGGGTGATAATCCATGTAAA
This sequence comes from Furipterus horrens, assembly GCF_987537825.1. Classification (NCBI taxonomy): domain Eukaryota; kingdom Metazoa; phylum Chordata; class Mammalia; order Chiroptera; family Furipteridae; genus Furipterus; species Furipterus horrens. Next base: position 145,057,425 of record NW_028327173.1, read on the forward strand.
TAAAATAGATGTAAATGAAAATACATGTAAAGTATTTACCATGATATCTAGAGCATAATAAGAGTTTTTAAATGTTAGCTATTTGTGGTAGGCTGAAAAATGGCCTCCCAAAAGATATCCATGTCCAAAAACCTGGAACTTGCAACTGTTACCTTACACAGAACAAGTATTTTTGGAGCTGTTAAGTTAAAGATCTTGAGATAAAGATAGTATTTGGACTATCTGAGTGGGCTGTAAATGTAACCATAAGTATTCTTATAAGAGGAAGGCAGAGGGAGACTTCACACACACACACACACATACACACGCATGCACACAGGAAAAGCCAATTTGAAGATGACACAGAGAGATTTAAAGGAACTGGCCTTGAAGATTGGAGTGATGTGGTCAAAAGCAAAGAATGTCAGTAGTCACCAGAAGCTGGAAGAGGCGAAGATGCTCCCTGAGCTTCTGGAGGGAGTCCAGCCCAGCTGACAGCTTAACCTAAGCTCAGGGATGCATTTTTGAGTTTGGGCCTCCAGAAGTGTGAGAGAATAAATTTCTGTTGTTTTAAGCCACCAGGTCTGTGGCAATTTGTTAGACCAACCATAGAAAACGAATAGGCTATCTATATATTTATATTCATTCTCTCTTTTTTTTAATTTTTGATTTATTTATTGTTTTTCTATTACAATTGTCCCACTTTTCTCCCCATTGCTCCCCCCAAGCCCACCCCTTCTCCCACAGTCAATCCCCACCTCATTGTACATGTCCGGGGTTATTTATACTAGTTCCTCTACTAAACCCTTCCCCTACTTACCCTTCTCTTCTCCCTCCCCCTCTTCCCCTGGTAACTGTTAGTCTGTTCCCTGTTTACATGCCTCTGGTTCTATTTTATCATTTGTTTGTGTTATTCATTAGTTTCCTGTATTAGGTGATATCATATGGTATTTTTCTTTCATTCCCTGGCTTATTTTGCTAAGCATAATTCTCATTGCTGTGTAACAAAACTTAATGGCTTAAAACAACAAATGTTTATTCTTTTCACAGTTTCTCTGGGTCAGGAATCTGGACACAGCTTCATTGGCATCCCTGCCTCAAAGGCTCTTGCTTACAAGGCTATAACCAAGGTGTGGGCTGTGATCTCAGCTTAAAACCTGAATAAGAAAAATCCAGGCCGGACCTGGATTCCAGCTTTCATGAGCTACTAGACTGAGGGCCTCAGATTCTCACTGAATGTTGGCCAGAGGCTGCCCCCCATTCCTTGTCACATGTGCTGCTCCACAGGGCAGCTCACAACATGCAACTGATGTCATCAGAGTTAGTAAGAGATCAAGAGAGAGGGAGAAGATGGAAGTCAACATTTTTTAACCTTTTCTCAGAAGTGATGTGCCATCATCTTTGTTTCATTTTCTTGACTAGAAGTCATTCACTGGGTCTAAGACCACGAACTTCCCAGAATAAGTACTGCACACAATCTTTATATTTGATAGTTGTCCTGGCTTTTCTTCATAATCAGCTGATTTAAAAAAAAAAAAAAAAAAAAAAAAGACACTGAACAAATCTAATTCACATTGATCTGCTTACTGTAAAATGTAGGACTATTAATAAAAGAAATTCCCAGTCTTCCAATCTACAAATGCTTAACTTGGACTTTAAAATAAAAGAAGTATCAACAATACTTATGTAACTTTACATCTGTTTCCACGTGTTTCTGTGTAACCACCCCAACCCTGAATAAAATATTAGCTATGTAGTTGCCTAGAAATAGCCTCTACCTACCACTGTTGTGATGACAGGATTTTTCTAGATTTCTCTGCTTTTTGGCACAAGGAGAATAGCTTCCAGCTCAGAACATCTCTTCTCATTCTCAATGGTTATTCTCTGTGTCTCACGGTCACGTGTGTCTTTCTCCACCCCAGAATCCATGCTTAGCCTTCAAAACTGTCCCATTGTTTCACTAACATTTTGTTGTTTGAATGTTCATACCACTTATATCAAACCTCATAGAGCCTTTCAGCTGAAAATATCTTCCCTCTAGATCAGCGGTTCTCAAGCTGTGGGTCGTGACCCCTTGGGGGTCAAATGACCCTTTCACAGGGGTCGCCTAAGACCATTGGAAAAACATATATAATTACATATTGTTTTTGTGATTAATCACTATGCTTTAGTTATGATTGGGGGTCACCACAACATGAGGAACTGTATTAAAGGGTCACGGCATTAGGAAGGTTGAGAACCACTGCTCTATATAATCAAACTCTGTAACAGAAAAGCTCGGAGTGATTTCTCTCTGATATTTTCTTTACTCTCAGAGTCCATGTTGAGTCTAGAGACTATTGTCTCAATTCCTAATGAAATGACTGTGTGTTTGTACAATGTTCATGAGGCACTTGCTTTTAGAGATTCTGATTAGTTCTCAAGTACACAAAATATACTCAGAAAATGTTTGTCAGCAAGATCAAAATCCAATATATATATATATATATTCCAAAAGAAACAGAAAACCGTGATGAGGATTCTGAAAGGAAGGGAAGCTAATGTGTGAACTTAGCCCCATGTAGAACATTAATTCTTTCCCCGGCTTCCTGTCCTAATATTAGCCAAAGGTCACTCAAGAGGCAAAACATCCCATAGTAATTTGAACAGGAAAGGTTTAATATTAAGAATTATTAACTATTGACAGGGGATTAGCTACAGAGAGGGGCTAGAAGAGAACTCTAAAGATTACCCTTGTCCTGAGTGAGAGAAACCAGGGAAGGAAGGGCCTCCAGCCCCGAGGCTGGGCATCAGAGCCGGTTAGGGAGCTATGGGGGTAGCCTGCCTGATGGAAGGGAAAGCTGCTGGACTGCTGTAGGCCACAGCTGCTCAGCAGTCATAGGGCCAAGGCTGGAGGGCAGGGAACCATCATTGAGCGCCAATGGACGCTGCCAGCAGAGGCAGCTGTGGAATTCGCGGGGAAGCTGTCAGAGACATTCACAGAACTCACCTGGAAGCCACCCACAGGGATGCCACTTAGCTCAAAGAGTAGACAGCATTCTAGGAAGCTGCCTGCAGTTGGGACCACTGGCTGTCCACTGGCTGTTCTGTGGCAGGACAGCCAAAGACCACAGGAAGAAGGAGAGAAAAGCACATCTGCACTGGGAAGAAAAGCCTCTGCCTGTAGGATTTCCTCTTTGCCCTCTATTGACAAAACTTAACATGGTGCCAGGAGGTAAAGAAAAAATGTTTGCAAAATCCATTTCAAGCATATTGATGCAGGGTGGATTTGGAGCTGAGAGGCAATAAATCAGTAACAGGCACACTTCCATCATCAGTGAAGAGGCATAAACTCTAGTCAGCTCTACGAACTTGCTAACACTCAGAGATGAATTAAATACATAATTCCATGCATAAAGCCTTGGTATCTCTTTACTTTCCTTAATCCAATCTCTGAAAGATTTTGAGTTTAATAGTCATTCTATTAGGTCATTGAGTTTGATAGCCATTCTATTACTTTAACACATAGTAACTGAAAATAGCAAAAAGGCAAAACATGCTTATCTAGATTCCTGGAGTTCACACTAATGGTATTTTTTTCTATTTTATTTTGCCAGATACCAAACTTTAAGAAAGACCATTATTGCTTGATTTCTGTTGCTGCTCGTGATATTGTGATTATCATAAGAAATACATATTTGGTCTTTGTCCCCAGTCCCTGATACAAAAGTTTCTGAAACCCTTGGAATTTCCTGGGTGACAGAAGGAGGCTCTATGGGAGAATCCATCTCCTTTTTTGGCTTCTAGAGGCAAGCTGCATTCCTTGGCTCATAGCCCCTTTCTCTATCTCCAAAGCCAGCAGTGTAGCATCTTTTTTCTTCCTCTCTGGCCACTTCTCCTGTCCCCACATTTTCTGTCTGATGTTTCCCTCTTGCCTCCCTTTTACAAAAACCCTCATGATTACATTGGTCTCACCAGAATAATCTCCCCACCTGAAGGTTGTTAATTTAATCATATCTGCAAAAGCTTTTGCTAAGGAAGCTAATATATCCACAGGTTCTAGAAATTCAGGTATGTATATCTTAAGGAGGCCGTTATTCTGTCTATCATACAATCCTCCCTAAACTTAAAGTCTTGACTATGACCTGGCCTTTGCTTCATGAATATTTTCTCATTTAAAAGGGTCTCTAAACCTACCTACCCAGTTTTCAAGATGCTATAACAAATCACCTTTGGCTTCTCTTCAGGTCCACTATTCTTTATCTTCCTAAGAAATTTTCATTTAATCATCTTTCTTCCTGTAATTCCTTTTAATTCAATAGTAAAGTAGATAATACCTGAGGTTATGAATTTACTAGAATGACACAAGCCTCCCCACAGACCACTGAATTACTCTGTCAACTTTCTATATGTTCTTGGATTGTCTTCCAAGAGTTGGAGAGATTTCTGGATTACTGAATAGAAGTAAAAATGACTACTGAGCGTGAGCACACATGCATGCACACACACACACAGAATCATGCCCAAAGAGCTTACTTCATGTCCTTCTTGGTCCATGTTCTCTTTACTCTCATTGTGCTTCTCAATACGTATATGGATGGCAGTATAGAGGGTGGAAAACACAATTAATTCTAGGGCATCTAAAGATTTTCTAAGCAAAGACATTTTTTTAGACAGTGTCAAAATGAGATTAGGAAACAACAGTGAGATATTACTACACACCTATTAGAATGGTTTCCAAAACACTGACCACACTAAAGGCTGGTGAAGACGTTGAGCAATAGGTATTGTAGTCATTGGTGGTGGGAATGCAAAATGGTACAGCCACTGTGGATGATACTTGGCAGTTCCTTACAAAACTAAATATACTCTTACCAGATGATATGATTATCTACCTAGAAAACCCTAAGCACTAATCAGGGTAGGCTAAGCTGCCCTGATAAATAAACAACAAAATTTCAGTTGCTTAAAGAACAGGAAGTTTATTTCAGTTTAGAGAAAGTGCTGCTGGTCAGCAGGCAGTTCTCCATGATGTCATATAACAACTCGGGATGCTTCCACCTTGTGCCTCCACCCGCACCTGGGGACTTAGTATTATATGCATGAAAATACTTGCAGCATACATAATGAAGTGTTGGCTTCCAGGATGTATTAAAAAATGACTACAAATCAATAAAAGCTTTTCAGATAGCTAAATGGAATCTCCTTAGAAAACAATTCAGAGACTCTTTTACCTAAAGCAACTTCATTTGGGGGTACATCCCCCTCCTTAAGTCTTACCAAATATTTTCCCACGAAAAGAGTTGCTTTCAAGAGTTTTGGCAAGAGTCACTGCAGACATAGCTAATAGAGATATAAATTAGTTACAGTTAAAATGCACCTGGCTTTTGACCCAGCTATAACACATCTAGGAATCTTTTCCATAGAAATATTAACCCAAGGACGTAAAGAGAATTACTACTGATCTCTCTGCTTGAAACATATTCTTTTTCAGGGATTCATTGTCTCTGTCTCACCTCCTCCTGTTCTTGGCTCAGACCTCATCTTCTAAGAAATATTTATTTCCCTAGACCATCTTATTTACAATTGCAACACTGCTGTTTCCCTTCCCTGTTTTATTTTTCTTTGTAGCGCTTACCCTCATATGATGTTCTATATAATTTAATTATTTTTATGGTCTGACTTGTCCCAGTGGTATGAACCTCCATTTTTTCTGTCATTGTTCATTGTTGTATCTCCAGTCATAAAACAATTCCTGGCATAGTAGGTACTCAATAAATAAATGTTAAGTAAATAGGTAAATTTCAGCATTGTTCATAGTAGTGAAAAAACTTAGAAACAACCTTAATACTAGCTAGATAAATAATAGTAACTCTACTACTAAAAATATTAGGTTACCATTTAAAATATATTTATGTCTACCAACTGACAAACATATCTATATGTTTACAATAAAAAAGCAATTATTAAACAATATATGCAAATGTATGGAAGAATATATCATCCATTTTCATTGGTTACCACTGGAGAATGAAACTGGAGAGGAGAAAGGAGGAGGAAGATGGTAAAGGAATGCCTCTAATTTAATTGTATCATTGCCTTCTACCAGATGCTGAGCTTTATTCAGGCCAACAGACCTCAAGAGCTTCACTTCACCTTGAGTTTGACTCAGGGCCACCCTTAGACTCAGGCCCCTGGGCACCCAGCACTGTGCCTGTCATCTGGACAGTCCCTCTCGACTGTCATCAGGCTGTGCTTCTTTCCAAGGGTCAAGGAGTTCATGAGAACATGCCAATCTGATGCGCATATTCCCCCATACTTAGACAACAATCTAGGCATCCAGAACCTCAGAATTACCTGCCCAGCCAATAGCCGGAAGCTCGTTTCCAATCCTGCCTGGACGTTTTCCCAGGACAGTCCTCCCGGGCAAGGACTGAGCCAACACTGTCCTCTCCCCTAGGCCTGAATGGCGGCCAAGAGGCAGCTGCCAGGATTTAGTGGACAAAGCTTGGATGTGTGGGATGGGGAATCCCCAGGACTCCTCCTGTTACAGAACAAAGCCAGGGCTGTGAAGACAAAGGGGTGAACAGGCTGGGGGCCTTCATTTGTCATTTTGCTTCAGGCCCCACGAATGTTAGGAATAGGACAACCGACCTGAACTTAACCATGTCAACCTTCTCTACCAAAACCTGAGTTTTGCCAATGCTGGAAATATTTTCCAATCTCATGTTGGCCTAAATGTACTTCCCATCCTTTGGATTGCACTTTACTGAAACAGAAACCAACTGTTTTCTGAAGGCTACAGATCACTGACCAGGACACAAACAACATATGTCATCCTGTCTCAGACACCACCAGGCCGTAATGGCTCTGCCAGTCTAAAAGCCATTTGATGGCAGAAATCCAGTCAGCATCTTGAAGCCAGTTAATTCAACCATGTCTGTCACTCACCACCATCCTTCACCACCATGCAGAATGTAAGCGCCTCTGGTCATGTGTCCTTTCTTCTATTCTCACCCCCAAAACACTCCCTGTACCTGCTTGTTTCCACTGCCCAATCCTAAGTCACTTGTTGTCTCACTGTCCATACAATGAGACAGGGGACATAAATCAAATTTTTCTTGCTCAGTGTTGCTGCCTTCATATTATTACCCTTCCTCCTTTGCAGAAAAACACTTTCTTTAAGGGTTATACCATCTGTCTGTAAACTCGCACTCTCCCCTTTGTCATTGTTATTATTCACTTTCCAGTTACTAGTCACATTTATTACGTATTTGGGCCCCCGACTCATATTTATTACCTTCCTTTCTTGTGTAGTACTATCATAATTCTAGGTTCCAGATGAATCTGATGTCCATGTGCACAACCTATCTGACCACAGTTCCTTGACTCTCCAGTCTATTTCAGCAATTTACTCAAATTCCAAATTCAGTTCTTGGCTATTTTTTAAACTAGTCCGCCTCTTAAACTAAAATCCTGATATCCACCCCCAGATCGCATCTTCCTACCTTTTCTTAGTCTTTATTCTCACTATGTCTATTATTATGCCATGTTAATGCCTCCAAACATTTAATCTCACATTTCCTTCCCCCAGTCTGTCTGCCCCATCTATTGATTAGATTTCTAGTCATCCTCCAATTATCACTGTAAACAAAAATATGATTGTCTCACTCTGCTACTTAAAATTCTTCAAAGGCTCTTCATAACTTGTAGACATTTCAAATTCCTTAAACAATGGCTTTGATAATTCGGCCTTGACTGACCACTCCAACCATATTCCCCACTGAATGCATACCCTGCACTTCAGCTTTGCTGACCAGTTTCAGTTCATTTCTCCATCTACCTAGAATGCCTTTCTCCCCTAATCTCCTCTCAAAACCAGTTTAATTTTGTAAATTAAATTTTATTGTAGATAATTATAGATTCACATGTAGATATAAGACGTAATATAGAGATAAAAGACAACCCATGTACCCTTTACCCAGTTTCCCCTAATGACATCACCTTAGAAAACTGTAGTTATATCAGAACCTAGAGATTGATATTGATATAGTCAAGATACAGAAGAGTTCCATCACGAACATTCCTCATATTTTCCTATGATAGTCAGATACTCACTTCCTTCCCACCCCTATACCTCCCTTAATCTCCAACAACCACTAATCTGTTCTCCTTTTCTATAATTTTATCATTTCAAGATTGTTATATAAATTATGTTACACAGTTTATAAACTTTTGAGATTGGTTTTTTTCATTCAGCATGATTTTCTGGTAAATCACCCATGTTGTTACATGTATCAACAATGCATTCTTTTTTTTTTTTTTTAACAATGCATTCTTTTAAAAAATTATTTATTTGTTTGTTTATTTTATTTATTTATTTATTTATTTTCGAGAGAGGGGAAAGGAGAAAGAGAGGGAGAGAAACATCACTGTGTAGTTGCCTCTCACTCGCGCCCCCAACTGGAGACCTGACGTGCAACCTAGTCATGTGCCCTGACTGGGAATCGAACCAGCGACACTTAGCTCGCAGGCCAATGCTCAATCCACTGAGCCACAGCAGCTATGGTATAACAATGCATTCTTTTATTGCTGATAATATTCCTTCGTTTGTTCAATCACTTACCCATTAAAGCCATCTGGACTATTTAATTTTTTTTTTTTCATGAATAAAGCTACAATGAACATTCATGTAAAGGTTTTTGTGTGAAAATAAGTTTTCCATTCTCTGGGATAAATATGAGAGAGTATAATAGCTATATCATATGATTGCTGCATGTTTAGCTTTTGTTTTTGTTTTTGTTTTAATAAACTGCCAAAGCATCCACCAGAGTGGCTATAATTTCTCACATTCTTACAAGCAGTGTATGAGTGATCTGATTCAGTTTCTTTACATCCTCACCAGTATTTGGTATCATTTTTTTTAGGTGTAGACTGATAGCTCATTGTGGTTATAACTTATATTTCCTTAGTGGCTAATGATATTGAACATCTTATGTGTTTACTTGCCACTTGTATATCCTCTTTAGTGATATATCTTTTCATGTTTTTTTAAATTTTATATTTATTGTATTTTTTCCATGGATTTTTCTCATTGGATTTTTAAAAAATAATTGAGTTTTAAGAATTTTTAAAATATATTTTAGGTACTCGTCTTTTGTCAGATAAGTAGTTTGCAGATATTCTCCCCCAATCTGTAGCATGCCATTGAATTTTTTTCTTACTTTTGTCAAAAATAAGCTGAGCATGTTTGTGTGTATCTATTTCTCGGTCCCCAGTTCTGTTCTATTGATTTACTTGTCTAACCTTCCACCAATACTACACAATCTTGATTACTGTAGCTCAATAAGTCTTGAAATCAGGTAGACTAGTTTTTAAAAATTCCAAATGTTTTTACTTTTTTCAAAATATGTTTTATTGATTCTAGTTCTTCTGCCTTTTCTCATAAATTTTAGAATAATCTTATCTATATATACATAAACATCTTGCTGGAATACTGATATGGAGTACATTAAATCTGCATATCAGTTTAGAGAGAATTGTATCTTTACTTTGTTGGGTCTTCCAATCCATAAAGACAGTATGTCACTCCATGTAAGTAATATTTTTTTATTTCTTTCATCAGCACTTTGTAGTTTAAGCATGTGTGTCCTGTACAAGTTTTGTTAGATTTGAGTGATAATAAATAGTAATAGTATTTTGTAGATGTCTATCTACTTGTCTGTCTCCACTAAACTTGGTGAAATGCAGACAGTATCTTACTTGTGTTGAATCCTTACACTAGAATATAGTGTCTGACATGTAAATGTCACTCAAGAAATATATTTTTGGAAAGCTATCATTTTGACCCCCAAATTTTTTAGGAGCTTGTTTATAACTTTCATGAGGAAGTTCACCTTCAGTTTATTATTGAAGACTCTGCAATCAGGCCTATAAGCTCTAGAAATGAAGCTTCCATCACTATCCTATATACATCTTTTCTTCAACCAAAATGATCATCTTGTCTCCAGAACCCACCTACCAGCCTGCATTTCAACCTACCAGTCTAAAGAACTGTGTGAGTAGAAGGACCTTGTATTATGCCTTATTTCTACCTTTTCTATAATCCTTTTTCAAATGACTCTGACATTGTTTTTTATAGTATTTGTGAATTGGAACCATCTTGACATATACTGACTCATTTTATTTTTATCTAAGTATGTTGTTATCCCCAGGACCTACACACCAACAAGGCACATGCAGATAGGATCTGTGTCTTTAGTCCTTAGCATGTGGCATAGTGACTTGCATTTCTTGCGGATAAGAACTCAGTAAACACTTCTTATTGAAGAAAAAGAAAATTTAAAATTTAGAGTGCTTTGAGAGAATCTAATATTAAGCCACAAATTAAGGAAATTGGTTTTTCATCTAGCTCAACTCTTTACTGCTTGTAACATAGTAACTGCCTAGTCTTCATTTTCTTCATCATTACAATGGGAAAAAAACTTGATTATATGTAGACACCTTAAAAGATATTTGAGAGAGATCAGGTTATGATGGCAGCATAGGCAGATAGGGGTCATCTCTTTCCACAACCACATCAAAATTATAACTAAAATATAGAACAACCATTAGCCAGATTCATCAGAAATTGAGTTGAATGAAAGTCTGACAACTATAGAATTAAAGAAACCACATCCATTGAGACTGGTAGGAGGGGTGCTGATGCAGAACAGTCTGGTCTCTCACCCATATGTGGTGGATAAAAATTCAGGAGGGATATCTCAGGAGCCAGGAGTCCCAGGCCCACACCAGGCACCAAAGCCCAGAGTTCAAGTGCCAGGAAGATAAGTCCCCAAGACTTCTGGCTGCAAAAACCAGCAGGGGTTGAGCCGATAGAAGAAACTTCTGGAGTACCAAGCGGTTCCTCTTAAAGAACACACACAGTGACTCACCTACTCAGACTCGCTCCCTCTGAGCTCCAGCATCAGGGTAGCAGCTTGAAAGGCACTAGTGGTCTACAGGGAGAATCTGATGCATCTGGCATTAAGGCAAGCAGAGGCCGTTGTCCCTTTTCTAAGCCCTCCCTCCTCAGAGCCAGCAAGCTGGTGCCATATCTGAGACTCCATCAGCCTGGCTAACACTGTTTGACCTGAGTGGAGATCACCAGAGATTCTGCCCCACCCAACTTAAGGACCCACCCAAGCTGCTTTTCCGTATGAATAGTTGGTCTTAGTTCACGCTTCACAACTTCCGAAATTCTATCAAATAAGCAACAGCTGGCCTCAGTGAACTGCAGGCCTGGCACTAGCAGCAGTCAGCTTAAGTTCACAGCATGGTTTCACCTAGGAATCTCCAAGCCCAGCACAAGTAGCAACCATCTCAGATTGCTTTAGAGCTGAGCAGGGTGCAGCTAAACTTGGCCTGCACCACTGGGGAAACCCCAGGGCCAACACACCCAGTAGACAGCTACAGACCATGTCAGAGCACCACCACCCTGCCCCTGCACAACTGATCCTCCATGGAAGGTGGAGATTTGTGGTCAGTCCTTGCAGCTAACTGGCCTGGGTAAATCCCTCACATGGATCTGCCAATGGCAACCAAGGCTCAACTACAAGAGGGGGGTGTACTCAGCCCACATGAAGGATGCACCTCAAGTACTCAGCTTGGGTGATAAGAGAGGCTGTGCCACTGGACCCTACAGGACACCTACTACATTAGGCCATACTACCAAGACACAGAGTCAAAGCATCTCTACCCAATATACACAGAAACTGAGGAGGCAAAGAAATATGGCCCAAATGAAAGAAAAGAACAAAACCCCAGAAAAATAACTAAATGAAACAAGGATGGCCAACCTATCGGATGCAGAGTTCAAAACACCAGTGATTAGGATGCTCAGAGAAATTATTAAGTACGGTCACAAAATAAAGGAAGAAGTGAAGGTTATACAAAGTGAAATAAAGAAATATATACAGGGAACCAACAATGATGGGAAAGAAGCCAGGATTCAAATCAATGATTTGGAACAGAAGGAAGAAATAAACATTCACCCAGAACAGAAAGAAGAAACAAGAATGCAAAAAAAAAAGAGAGGATTAGGAACCTCTGGGACAACTTTAAACATACCAACATCCAAGTCATAGGAGTGCCAGAAGGAAAAGAAAAAGAGCAAGAAATTGAAAATTTGTTTGAAAAATAATGAAAGAAAACTCCCCTAATTTGGTGAAGGAGATAGACATATAAGTCCAGGAAGCACAGAGTCCCAAACAAGTTGGCCCCAAAGAGGACCACACCAAGACACATTATAATTAAAATGCCAAAGGTTAAAGATAAAGAGAGAATTTTAAAAGCAGCAAGAGAAAAGAATCCAGTTACCTACAAAGGAGTTCCCATAAGACTCAGCTGATTTCTGAAAAGAAACTTTGCAGGCAAGAAGGGGCAGTCAAGAAGTATCCCAAGTGATTAAAAGCGAGGGCCTTAAACAAGGCCACTCTATCCAGCAAAGCTATCATTTAGAATAGAAGAACAGAAAAAGTGCTTCCCAGACAAGGTAAAGCTAAAGGAGTTCATAATCACCAAGCCCTTATTATATGAAATGTTAAAGGGACTTATTTAAGAAAAAGAAGATAAAAACTATGAACATTAAAATGCTAACAAATTCACAACTATCAACAACTGAATCTAAAAAAATAAAAACAAAAACAAACTAAGGAAACAACCAGAACAGGAACAGACTCATAGGTATGAGAATCATTTTGAGTGTTATCAGCTGGGAGTGGGAGGAGGGAGAAAGGGAGAAATGTTCAGGGATTAAGAAGCATAATTAGTAGGTACAAAATAGACAGGGGGAAGTGAAGAATAGTATAGGAAAAGATGAGCCAAAGAATTTACATGCATGACCCATGGACATGAACTAAAGTGGGGGGATTGCTGCAGGGAAGGGGAGTACTGGGCAGAGAGGGCCAAAGGGAAAAAAAATTGGGACACTTGTAACAGCATAATCAATAAAATATACTTTTAAAAAGATATATGCGGTTGGTGGTGATTATGTTCAAGTGGTATTTAACAGAATTTTTTTTTTCTGTGGGTTTTTTACAGATAGCTCAAATGACCAGTTTCAGAGGTAACAGGGTGAGAACATGGGTTCAAGAGTTCAGAAGAGAATTGCTAGCTCCACATTAATTCAGTCAGTATCAAGCCTCATTATATGGCAGCTGTCCCATAGTGACTTGAGTGACTGGCTCAGACAGTGCTGATGTTCCATTCATTAATTCTCAGCAGATGCATCTACATGTACAAACTCACTCTTGCTCACAGATTGATTTCTCTATGAAATGTCTCAAACATAAACATTTTAGAAGTGAATACAGCACAGGTTCTGTTTGCAGAGTCACTTTTTGAAGAAAAGAAAAAGAAAAGTCAAGGTAATTGTGGTTGCATAAAGGGTTTCAAGCATTGACAAGCAATGGGAGACAGAGTTCACAGAGCTGCAATGGGAGAAGGTGAAAGGAAAGGGAGAGGGCAGCAGACAGCTCAAAAAAACTGCTTTTGCTGCCAGAAAAAGGTCCCCAGCTCACTTGGTGCACAACAGTGAGTCCTACTGGACCCCAAAAACCTCTTCCATAAGATCAAAGAGTGGACCACACAAACAAGCAAGTCAGAAAAATCATCGAAAGGGAAGACTTTGTGACTATTCTCAATGGAACCTAAAGATGGAGCTTGGGATTCTAGAGAAGGCTGTTCTAATTCAAGAGAAAATAATTTTAGCAGTTTGTGTAGGAGGAAAAAGAAGCAGATGAATCAGACTAGCTTGGGTGTATTAAAAAACCAGTAGGAGTAGTAATGATCTGGAATACAATGGAGAGAAGGAGCCACATGGAAAATTTTATGGCCTCTATGTTTGAGATAATTTTAGCTCTTGACCCCAATGTCATTTAGGTCCGAATTGGGGCAATTATGTATTATATATCTACACACACACACACACACACAGTGGTTGCGGCTAATGTTTCAGTATTCCAAAAAGCATAATTTGGAAAATCAGTATTGTAAAGTGAATTTCATCACTAATTCAACTCTCAGAACTGAAACTCTTGAAGGGAAATGTATGAACTAATGTACATATATAAACAGGAGATTTTTATTCCATTACAAAGATTGTAGTTTCTTACTGGAAGCAAATCTCTGTTACAGAATGTTTCTAGTAAAATATCTCAGGTAAGAATTAACTTTTCTTTTGTCATCATATAAAACTCCATTGTCCTCTGGGGTATATAATCATTCTTTACTGCTTTGCCTTGAGTTGAAGTAAATCCTTGAGTTAAAGAAAACACTTTATTTCCTGCCCTCTAACTCTTATGGTAAGAGGAGCTACTCTACATTTGCAGGCACCCCTCTTCCCAGAGTATGCAACATAACTCTCAGAAGATTTAAAACAAAGTCAAACTTACTGATGATCTCCTTCTACCACCATAGCTGAATCCTTGTAACCAGATCAGTTAACTTGTACCTCAGTTCCAATTATCATATCCCTTGCTGCCTTCTTTTGAGCCAATCTTAGTCACTGCCCTGAACTCAAAAGATTAAGCCATGATCTTGGGCATTACCCTAAACTTCCTCTTCCTCATCTTCCAACTGCATAATCATCAGAATCTAGCAACTTTACTCCCTAAATATCTCTCAAGTCCAATTGTCACTAACCTCAATGTGGGCCACCATTAATTCACACCTGTATTATTATTAGCATGGCCTCTAAATTCCTCTCCCGGCCTCCAAATTGTCTGTTCTCAAATTATTCGCCCTGTTGCAGCCAGAGTAATCATTCTAACATGTCTATTCTCATCTTAAAGCCCTGTAATAACTTCCTCTGCTCCCCCAATAAAGTCCAAACTACTTAACAAGAATAAAGGGCTCATCCTGGTATAACCCCAGTTACCACACTGACTTTGTATTGCTCACCCTTCCACCCACACTCACCTCCAATTTAGACTCCAGACATATTGAACTACTTTCAGTTCCCCCAAACAAGCTATTCCTTTCTCATTTCTTGGCCTATGTTCATACATGGAACATTACCCTTTGCCTACTCATCCTTCATGTCCTTGTTTAGATGACACCTCCTCCAGAAGTCCTTTCCTGACTCCCCAAAATGAGTTATGTATCTTTCTAAGTGTTGCCATAGAAACCTGTACTTTACCCTATTATAGAAGTTCTTGTGCTAGAGTATAAATGCCCATTTACTAACCTCCATCTTCCCTTGGACTATAAGCCCCAGGAGGTCAAGGTACGAATAGGTCTTGTCATCTCTTATTCTCACATCTTGTACATATCCTGTCACAACCAAACTCCACAATAAATGTTGGCTCAATGAATTAATGCACACCAGGCCTTAGGAATAAGGTCATGCTTCCATCTTGCTGCTCCCTTACACTTTTCATGAACAGTAGTGTTGTCCTTAATCTCCAGTCCTGTGGCTGGACCCTCCTTAAAATTCTTCCAAGTCTTCTCATTGCTCTTAGAATGAAGCTTAAAACCCTTAATATGACCTAAAAACCCTATTCCATCAAGCCTGTGTTTCATTACCATTTGTGGTAGCCAGCCTCCAAGATGGTTGCAATGATCCCAGCCTCCTGGATTAACATCCTTGTGTAGCCCACCCAGTGTTGTACCAGTATTAGTCTGGGTGACCAATTGCATACAGTAGAAGTGATGACACACCACTTTTGAGGCTACATCATAAAAGTGATTACATCTTCTGCCTCTCTCTATCCTTCTTGTGGGTCACTCACTCTGAAGAAAATTAGCTGGCCTGTCATGCACAACCCTGCGGACCCATGTAGCGAGAAAACAAGGTCCCTGGCCTACAACCAGTGAAGAACTGAAGAACCCAGGCTGTTGGCTGAACCTTCTTGGAAGGAAATGCTCCAACCCCAGTCAACCCTTCAGATGACTGCTGCCACAGCCAATACTGTTATTAAAACCCCTTGAGAGACCCTGAGCCAGAATCATCATCTAAGCCACTCCTGCATACCTGACTCACAGAAACCATGAGATCATAAATGCTTGCTGTTTTAACTCACCAAGTTCTAGCTTCATTTGTTATATAGCAATAGACAACTAATATAACATTCTAGCTCCACCATTGCCCCCTGCCCCTTGTTAGACTTTTCACTTCCAGAACAAAGGTAGGCTCCCTGCTGCCTCAGGGTCTTCTCACATGTGGTTCCTTTGCCTTGCACTGCCACAATTGCTTTATATATGAGCCTAAATAGCATTTCCTTAGGAGCTTGCCCTGTCCTCCCAGACCAGGTTTGGCCATCTTTCATACGCTTTCAGAGCAGCTGGCAATTTTTCTTCTGAGCCTTTTTTTAACATCTGTATCAGTCAGTAACTGTTTGTGGATTTGCCAACTATTTGCCAAATGCTGTACTATGTAAGAAGCGAAAACAAGTGTTATCCTGTCCTTATAAACTTTATAATCTAGAGCAATTCTTACTTAATTATTCACACTTAATCATTTACTTGATTATATACATTTGATATTTATAATTACTTGTTAACTGGCATAAAATCCCATGGCAACTCTGGCTCAGTGTTTCCCAGGACTGCCCCAGTGTCTAGCCACGCATCATTCGTTCAGAGCCGGTTATGACAGGGCCATGGCAGTAATCATCAGAAGACTGCACAGCAAGCCAAGACTGGAATTGTTAGAAAACCACATCACAAAATTCAGTGTTACTTTCCTAGCAGACTCTTGTCACGCCTTTCACGTGCTTATCTTCCTTTGACTTCTCCCCTCTCTCTCTCTCGGGACATGAAGTATCCTTACAGTGTAAAGGGCTGCAATAGCAGAAGAAGTAGACCAAGTCTTTGGACCAAGGCTTTCAATCTGTCTTTGCCACTAAGTAGTTGTAAATTTTAGGGTAAGTTCTGCACCCTCTCTTTCTTTATTTGGGAAATAGATGAGTCAGACTAACTGAGCACTAACGCCCATCCAAAGCACTGAGCTCCCTATTTGAGATTCTTCAAAATGAAAATATTAGAATTGGCCCAATACATCGCATCTATGTAGGACATCTAATGTTTGTCAAAGGGCTTTCCTATATATTATTGTACCTGACTCTCACAAAGGACTAACGATGATGTTATTAATCTCTTATCAGTTAAGGACATGGACGCCTAAAGACATCTGAGGGCTTAAGAGCTAAGGGATTTCCTCCTTGATCCCATATTGTTGGCCTAAATATTATATTAATGCTTCAAAAGGCACTATACATTTCCCCAGGTAAAAAGATCTTGTTTCATGTGGACACTGAACATTAGAGTCCTAAAAATCCCAGACAGCTTGGTGACTATAATGTGAACAGTGATATAAAAATCTACATACATAGGACATTGAGTGAGCATAAGGAGAAAATACTTTGATTCTATCATGCTGCTTTAGGAATTAATTTATATTTGCCTTTTGAGTTTAGAAAAATAAAATTCCTTGAAAATGTCAAGATGGAACACTGACTCACTCCAAGAGGCTGTTCTTCCTTTGTGTCTTTCCCTGGTTTTTCCTCTTCAGCCACCCCCAGGGTTCTGTTCTTGGACCTTCCCTACTCACTTCACCTTATCTTTCTGGTTGAGTCCATCTAATCCCACTATTCAGTGACAACCTATATACTGCCAACTCCCAAATATTTACAAGTTCCAACTTCTCCAAGCCCCAGATCTATATTACTAATCACCTACCAGACAGCTCCACCAGGCTGCATCATGGCCACACCCATGCCTAAGCATCGCCAAAAGGGCCTCCTGAGTCCCACGATATAAAGCAGTGATTTTCAACTGGTATGCTGTGGTAGGCATGCTGACATGCCACAAGGATTGTTAAAACATGCAATACTTGACTATTTAGTCAGGAGCACTGACCTCTTTTCCCTTAGATTGTCTAATTTAAAAAATGACAACAGCCAACACAATAGTCATCCAGTGTGAATGAATCAAAATTATGCCTATTTTTTGTCATATCAGTAAAAATATATATATTTTTATGTACTAGCAGATTTTTAGTAATTAGTTTATGTGTTCCATGAGATGAAAAAGTTCAAAATTTCTGGTCTAAAGGACCCCAATGTGGTTCTCCTCTATGACCTTCACCATAGGGTGAGGATTCTGTAGGCCAATGGGACCTGCCCACCCAGAGTCCCTGCCCCCACTTCTAAACCATCCTCCAGGTACCCAGGACCCACTTCCAAAGCATCCAAAGTCCTCCTTCCCAGGTTGATGCTCCTGCGGGTAAGCTGCACCACTTTGTACACATCCCTAGGTGGTTCTCTATTAGGGATGTGGACAGCATACGCAGGCTGGAGGGTCCACACATGGTGTGTGATGTAGACAGTGGTGGAAATAGAAGAGAATGAGTGTGGTGGGCCTGGGCATTCTCACATAGCCACACACCAGCACGGAACTCAGAGGACTCCAAGAATTCTACTTTCAAACATATGCAAGTATATGAGAGAATATATAACATTTTATTTAATAATGTGTTAGCTTGACTTATAACTTTTAAATATTTAGATATATGAAATGTAAACCTCCATTTGTACCCTTTAACAAAGTCAGAAAAACGCAAGCAGCGGGTCAAGCCACCACCTACTTAACTCATCCACCATCAAACCAATCTTTGCCTCTCCACCTGTCTTAGCTTAGATTGCTTGAAAAGTTCCACCTGAAATAAGAACTTACTTGCAAGTAGTTTACATGAGAGGTGATTGATCCCTAAGGAGCAGGAATGTATGCATGGCAAGGTTGAGACAGGGGGGGAAAGCTAACATTAAAGTGTATTACTGAGGTTCCACTGTGAGCATCAGAGTTTGATTCTGACAGACGCTCCTAAGAAGGTACAGAATGCCTCCCAAAGGAGAGAAGTGGGAGCACTGATGCTCTGAATCCCTTCTACATTGATTTATAGCTGTATTACATGCATGACCACCCTCAAACTTTATGTGCTTGGACTCAGGAAGCCCCAGGGCAGAAAGTGAAACCTGGAGGAACCCAGGAGGCAAGATGTTCTCAGTACAAGTAAACTGAAGCTGCCCTGTAATGATCTACCCCAAACATGGTCAAAAACAGAGTGGAAGTCAGCAATACTGAATATGCTTGCTATTCCACCCTACCTTTTTCCCTCCCTCCCAGTCTAAACTTCTGTTCTCCTCCTGTAGTCTATTTTTATTAATAACACCACTAACCAAAGAGGCTCCCAAGGAGAGAACTCTGGAGTTATCCTCACTTCCCCTCTCTCATCCTTCTCACCCCATCAGTCACAGTATCTTGACAATTTTACCTCTGAAATATTTCTCAGCTGCAGGCATTCTTCTGCATTTCCTTCCACTTGACTTATTAAGTCCCAGCCCAACTGCAAAAGCCTCACACCCAGATCTACTAGTGAAGGACTCCATGGCAGCTGTCTTTTGTAGGCAACATTAACTGACTTTTTATAGAGGCTCCCTCTGACCCATCTCTCCCAACTTCTAGTCTCATCTATACACTTCTATGTGTACTATCACGTAACTATTCTGCTTTAGGACTTCACATTCCCCCATTGCTACAGAAGCAAATCAGAATTCCACACCTAGCTTACAAATATCCTCTCTCTCTTTCCAGATTTTCCCCATCCCCAGCTCATCTCCCAGAGATCAACACCACACACACACACACAAAAAAAAACTCCACGCCCAACTTCCAACTTCTCATTGTTCTCTAAGGCATCCTTGTCCTTTCATGCCACCACATTATTATTTATGCTGTTTTCCCAGTCTAGAAATCATTTCTGCAGCTGCCACCCCCTCATACCTACACATCTGCTAAATCCTTAGGCATCTGTCAGGACCCAACTGAAACGTTACTTTCTCTGACTCCTCCAGGCTGATTCAGTGCTCTTAGCCTTGCTGGGGCACTTAAATCATGTCGTAATGATGCACTTGCATGACTTCCTCCGTCTTTGGAAGTTCTTCCAGGTCAGAAGATCATGTTTTATTCATCTTTGTATTCTTAATACCCAGCACAGGGGTTGGCACGAAACAAAGTGACAGGATTGTTAGGTGAGTGTCAGAATGAACAATTCTGAGTAAATCAAGGGCAACTCCTTTACATACCTCTAGTTTAAGAAACACTTGGAAGGGGAATTTAGAAGGCAAATAGTGCTGAACAGAATCTGATGCCCGTAACGGCTGAAGAGGTGAAGTCAGCTGAAAACCAGCTAAGTCATTGTTATTTCTTATTGAAGCAGCAAACAAGCATTAATGTGGTATTTAACACATGAGCAACAAGTAACAGCAAAGAATGAACTGGAATAGTCAGGGCTAATTATATGAAAATAACCCAGCACAGCCTATATTTAGGAGGAAGAGAAAAACAGTAAAATATTTAGAATCAGCTCTATCTCAGTTTAATCCTCATGACCATGTATGCCCTTTACACTTAATTTAAAAACTTGCTTTACAGAACATTTAAAATTTTGTAACTGTAATGTTAAATTAGCTTATTTCTGTTTAGGTCTAAATTAACAAGAGCATGCTTTTATTTGGGGGGGTGGAGGGGAGATCTGTGAAGTATTTGGAATTACAAATGCAAAGCGAGGGGTGGGGGCTTGGCGGTGATATTCCCAACTCAGGAGGGCTGAGGATCTAAGCACCGGAAAGAGCAGCCATCTAGAAAACTCATACCAGCCACCAAGAAGATCATGAACTTCTGTTGTGGAACTGGAGATATGGGTAATGGAATGAGAAAGTAGGGCAACATCACAACATAATGTCCCAGCATTGTAGAGAGGTAAACAAAAATTTTGACAACCGTTAATGAAGATAATTGTCAAATGTAAATGAAATCAGCTACGTAATTATAAACATTATCCCAGTTTGTTCTGTAAAAGTG
The DNA here is from genome assembly GCF_987537825.1 of Furipterus horrens. Taxonomy (NCBI): domain Eukaryota; kingdom Metazoa; phylum Chordata; class Mammalia; order Chiroptera; family Furipteridae; genus Furipterus; species Furipterus horrens. The sequence goes on from NW_028327173.1 coordinate 145,078,284, forward strand.
TAATCCACACTTTTTAAAAAATCAACATAGAAAATAAAAAGAAAGAAAAATAATGAGACCCTATTCATGGAAAGAGCTGCCTCTACCTACCATATCCAAGTAATCCTTGCTTATTTCCCAGTAAACTTGTTCTATGATGTAATAACCTAAAAAATTATTCCATCCATTTTATCTCTTTTCCTTATGACTAGAATATGGATGGTATTGTTGTGATTATAAGGAGAAACACAGTTGATTTCATCTTTAACAAAATTATGTCTTGCTTTTTTATGAGACCACTAGTATGTGACATATAGAAGATGGAAATTTCAGTGATGCTTGAATCTTCCATTCCCCTGGGAATCAGACATTCATTTTCCATCAGTTTCAACTGCTTCATTCCCCTACCTAGGAAACTCCCTAATCAAATGAGGAATGTCAGCTTAATTATTTAACAGCATGTTATAAGTGGCATGATTTTTTTATATTAGTTCCTACACATTGAGTCACCTATACAGCATTTGAAATTAAAGGCAGATCACAGAGGAAGTAAAAAGGCATTCCACATGTATTTCTGGTCTACAGGATAAAATCCAGTCTACTCTCCTCACTTAAGTCAGTCAGGAATTTAATGCAACAAAACAAAATGGTATGACAAAGACAGGCAAGACGGTCACATAATCAACTGTATCCATCTGTTTGGGGGCAGTAGGCAAGACTGCAGGCTTTAAAACTGAAGAATAAGGGATTTGTGTGAACTATAAGTTAAATATTCTGAGTGTAAGAGTTGTTAAATATAGAAATGAATGAATGCAATAGTAGTAGGGGGTTCTAAAAACAGAAGTGGTGTTTACCAAGCTGGGAATGTTTGGTTATTATGTGGCTAATGAAGTGTAAGGAAAAGTCAGTATCAAGTTCAAACTTATGTCCACGTAGAGGACTAGGCAAATGAGAACTATTCCAAACTCTATCAGGGCACAGCTTCAAGTTCAGGCTTATTTTCACCCCAGTACTTCCTAATTATGGTAGTATTCACCTATAAATTATCATTTCTCCTTCATTCTGATTATTGTTTCTTTTTGGAACAGAGTGTCCAGAAATGCATGAGTCCCACATAGCAGAGTGGAACTCTGTTTCTTACTTCTGCCATTTTCCTTTTTCCATTCTACAAACTATATCCCAGGTATAAACTACTTCATAGCCACAAAGCACAAAGTTGAGCTTTTATGGCAGTTTATTCTTTTATACTCACCATACTGAAAAATAACAGGAATATTTGCCATGACAAGTGAACTCAGTGGCTTCCAGCTCAGACAGTATAATGGAAACAACTCAGAGGATTCTAAATTAATGTTATATAACAAATTACCACAAACTTAGCTACACTCAACACCACATATTTATTATCTCATTTCCCATGGATCAGGAATCTGGGAACAACTTAGCTGGGTCCTCTGCTCAGGGTCTCACAAGGCTGCAATCAAGGTATTAGCTGGGCTATATTCTCATCAAAGGCTCAACTTGGGAAGAATCTACTTCCAAGTTTATTCCAATTATTAGCAGAATTACTCTCTTTGCGGCTGTATGACTCAGGCCCCAGCTTTTTGCTGACTACTGTCCTCAGGTCCTGGAGGCCACTTGTCATTCCTCACTGCACGAGTTTCTCAAGTCTAGCTGCTTGCTTCATCAAGCACTCGATGAGAGGCTCTAATCTACTAAATTAGAGCCTTATACATTATAACACAACCACCAAAGTGTCATATTCTATCGATTAGAAGCAAGTCACAGTTCCCACCCAAATCAAAGGAGGAAATTACACAAAGATGTGAACACCAGGGGGCAGGGGTAACTAGAGTCCATCTGCCACAACTTCTGTAATGGTGTCTTGACAACTAAGGCTACATAACCACTGAAGAGGTCACCAGGCCACAAGTCCTGGCATTCTCCAGGAATCACAACCTTATTCTTCTGCAAGCAAATGGAGTTACCGTATGACCCACCAAGGCCACCCCGAGAGAAATGAAAACCCATCCACACAAAATATTATACATGAATACTCATAGTAGCATTATTTATAATAGCCAAAAAGTAGAAACAACCCAAATGTCCTTCAACTGATGAATTTATTAATAAAATGTGGGGTATCTATACAACAGAATATTATTCAGAAAGAAAAAGAAATGAAGTACTGGGACACATTATAGCATGAGTGAAGTTCAAATACATTATGCTTGGAGAAAAAAACCACTCACAAAACACTGCATATTGTATAATTCCATTGATATGAACTGTCCAGAATAAGTGAATTTATAAAGACAAAAAGTAGATTAGTAGTTACCTACCAGGGGCTTGAAAGGAGAGGAGGATGGGAAATAACTGCTAATAGATTTATTTATGGGATAATAAAATGTTCTAAATTAAGATTGCAATAATGGTTGCACAACTCTAAATATACTAAACAATTTAAATGGGTAAATATTGTGGCATGTGAATTATATCTCAATAAAACTATTTTAAAGAAAAAGGCACAGAAGAGTGTCATTTAAATAAGCAATCTAAGACATATTATTTAGATACTAAAATATCAAAATACTAGCATTTCTCTGACATTTAAATGATTTTTAGGCACTATATATATTCAAAATTGGGACCATCTCAGAAAATCTATGCTGTACTAAGAGCTTCCTAAAGTACAGATATGACAAGGTGAGAACAGGGCATGTAGATGGCAAGTGGTTTTCCAAACAGTCTAGCAAAAGTAATTTAGTTTTTCCAGAGTTTGTGCCAGAACCTATATCTACATTCTTTGAGGGAGGACTTCTCCTTCTCCCTTATTAATTCAAGTATTAAAAAGATACTAGTATAGTTTAGGAAAAGTAGTAATTCTCCAAAGATATTTTACTGTGTTTCAGAATATGGAAGTTCAAAAGAGAATACGTATACCAAAACATCAACCTTTACACCTTAAATATATATAGAATTTTGGTTAATTTTACCTCAAAAATAGAAACAAAAGAAGAGAAAATTCAAGAAACAAATCAGAAGACAGTACTAAGGTTAGCTTCTCCTGACACACACAAGGCACCAGCTCTAGATACCTTTAAGCATGAAGTATACAGTAGTCGCCCCTTTATCTGAGGGGGGTATGTCCCAAGACCTCCAGTTGATTCCTGAAATCAATAAAAGTTCCAAACCCTATATACTATCTTTTTTTCCGATATGTACATATACCTATGATAAAGTTTAATTTAAACATTAAGCACAGTAATAAATTAACAACAATAACTAACAGCATGAACAATTTTAACAATATACTGTAATAAAAGTTATGTGAATATGGTCTCTCTCTTTCTCAAAGTGTCTTGTATACTGTACACATCCTTCTTCTTGTGATGATGTAAGATGATAAAATGCCTATGAGATGAGATGCGTTTGGGGTTAGAGGTATGATGGCAAAATTAACACAAGTTTCTTTTACCCTCCTCACAATTTCACAGATAGAAGATTCATTTTTCCAGAAAAAAAATACAGTAAAGATTAAATTTTTAAAAATCAAAATTAAATAAACAAAAGATTCATTCTTATCATACATCTTAGCAACCTCAGTATATAATTTTTTTTTTTAATTTCCTTATCAAGTTGTGAACTTTTACCTTTTTACTTAAAGGAAGCACTTGGTGGCTTCTCTTTGGATATTGTAATTGCCAAAATCACCACTGCTTGCACTTTGGGGTTATTATTCAGTAATAAGGGTAACTTGAACACAAGCACAGCAATACTGCGACAGTCAATCTGATAACCTAGTTGTCTCCTATGTGACTAACAGGACAGGAGCGTATTCAACCTGCAGACAGTGGACAAAAGGATGATTCATGTCCGGGACAGGACAGAGCGGGACCGCACAAGATTTCATCATGCTACTCAGAGCAGCATACAATTTAAAACGTATAAATTGTTTATTCTGGAATGTTCCATTTAATATTTTCAGACTGTGATTGACCATGGTTAATTCAAATTGTGGAAAGCAAAACCACAAGTAACTGGGACAGCAATAGCTGCTTTTTAAGATACCAATTTCAGCAGGGATCTAGAAAACTTGGAGTGGCAGAAACCTTAGCCAGGCACGCCTTCTTATCGTAGCCCTTTAGAGATAAATTTAAACTGATATGAGTTTAGAGATGTAGCTAACACACCTATGGACTTGTACATACATTCACAAGCTCCCTCTCCATCGAATTGACCTAACGCTTCCATTTGCCTTTTTGCCCAGATCCACATGGAGAAAGGACTTTATCCTGAGAAAGAGTGGTTAACCAGAGGCTTAATATGTGTAAGTGGCCTAGTTGCTACAGATGTGCTAGTTTTAAAAGCAGTGATATTTTCTGTAACTTTCTCAGTGTTCAAAACCATGCCTGCCCCACTCCATTATCACCTTATGGAAACAGGAAAAAAGTTAAAGTATGTTCTATCTCCTGAGGCAATCTAGCCTTTCAAAGATAACAATACAGCTTTTCATGCAAAGCTGTTACCTAATACCTGGGTAGTTTTCTAAAGTTGTTCCAGAGAAAAAGATATAACTTTTTGTGAGCTGCATTAAATCCTTCAGGAAACATCACCATTTTAGGAACATTCACATCCATAGGCCCAGGGAATGGATTCAACTTCATTCAAGACTCCAATAGTTGATGACTGCCGGCAGCCACCTAAACATGGGATTTCAACCATCTTCTGAGCTCTTTAGGGAAAAACTTGAGAGTATGTCATTCTGTCCCCTGTCTCTAGCATGGACGGCACCTCAGCCACCTCTGACATGCTTCAGTCCATTTTCTAAGAAATCTATAGCAAAGGGGCTTTCTCTAATCATACACCTGTGGAGCTAATCTATACATTTGTCATTCAGAGTTGGACCCTGGAGCTTTTCTCTCAAACCCAGCAAGGTCCCATGGTGCCATCACTTGAATATAAAAAAAGTCCTCTCCCACACCTCGCTGGTCTTGAGACAGGTGGGAAGTGAAAGAGTATTCTTTCTAGATTTCACTAAAAATCACTTGGAATTTTGACAATGTTTAGGTGTTTGTAAAATTCCTAAAGATAAAACCAAATTTTTATGGGATCCTTTTCATAATTCTGTATCACAATTTTACTATTTTACCTCACAAAAATAAAAAGACATTTCCCTGGTGTGGACTATCTTCCAATGAAAAGGCCTGCTGCCCTAGTGTTGACACATGGGAGGAAACAATGAGGGGCACGGGAGAAGCTGAGGCCAAGAGGAAGCCATCTAACAAAGCGCAAGTATCAGAATCAGAAAGCACAGCTCGACAGAGCTCCCTGCAGTGATCACTGTGACCCTCTGTCACTCTGAAGCCCCCATTCCCACCTTCCACTCCTCCGAGGTTGTGAACTCCAAAGGTGCTGGCGTTAAACAGTCTCAGGGAATCTCAGCCCCGACATGCTGTCTCCAGTTCCGCTTTATTGTTCCTCTCAAACCGGCTGCTTAGAAAAATTATGTTTGTTCTTCCACTTCCTTTGTCAATACTTCCCCCCAGCAGCCAAAACAAACATTCAGCAATCCGGCAACACACCAATCCCAGAACCAGAAAAAAAGAAAGAGAAAGAAAATGAAAACCTCACTGCACACATGTGGCACTGGAACAGAAAAGCTCAATTTCTGGGAGAACAGAAAACAGCTAAGCTCTGTATCCCTGTTTTTCTCCCCTCCTTCCCCACCCTCATCTTCCTTCCCCATCCCACATCAAGAAACCCAGCCTGGGATTTTTGCCAGAGTGTCAAGGACACTAGCTGCTCCAAACTCACAGCCCTTCCGGCCCTGCTCCACCATTCACATTTGTTCCCGTGGGGCTGGGCAGCTGGGCTCAAGGTCAGGCACACTGGAGCTTGTGTGTTCCGGTGTTGAAAGTGTTGCAGTGAGGCTCCAGAAGCCTGGCCCATCTAAGGTTTGACCTTTCCTCACAATGGCTCCACTGACGGGGCTTCAGAAACTGTGATATGCACTTTGAGAAGGAACACACCGTGCTAGGAAAAGGCCATTAATGGGAGGAAGTTGACCTCAAATCTGGTCAGTCTCCTTCACTGGTCTCTCTTCAGCCCCACCTGGGGCAGGGAGGGGGGGACGGGGCAGATTATTTAAACTGGTAGGATTTTGCTATAAATGGGGAAATCAAATATTGACCTGACTAAAAACAAACCCAGGGCTCAGTGACCTCTTGAGGACCCTTTTGGCTCCAGTATCAATGATTTCTTGATAGTCTAGACCAGGGATGGCAAACTGAATTGCCAAACGGCAGGTGACACAAATAGATGACTTAGCTGGAGGAGGCATGCTGTCTCTAAAGGGGCAGCCACTATTTAACTCCAGCCAAATTTGGCCATTTAAGAATGTAGGCTTGGTTTTGCCAGAAATTCTGTATTTCAAGAAAAGGCAGATGTATGATTTTTTATATATGTGTGACATCTTTTGATTTTAAAATTTTATACCTAATTTTACAATTTTACAATTTTGTAAAGGCCAAACAGAAAATCTTCTAGCCATTTCTAGCCTCCACAAGTTTGTGAACTTCAGCCTAAAAAGTGACTCTCAACTAAAAATGATCCCCTTGGGGACTTCTGGTCAAGACAGGGGCACAGGTAAGCAGGATTTGGCTCCTCACTATTCAAAACTTTGGACCTAATGACACAACCATTCTGACCGCAGCTGATTGGAATAACATATACCATGGCCAGACCATTACCTATAATAAAGATAGTTGTTTGTCCAAATGAAATGAATGATCCACTATTAACCATCTTTCCATAAGAAATGAAGCAGGAAAGGAAGGGGAAGAATCCCTCTATCTTTGGGGGTTTGAAAAAGTAGGATCAGATTTTGGGTGTGGAGGAGGAAGTCAAGAAATTTAACACTGGGGTGAGGTAAACTGGCCCACCCTGAATGATGTGACTCAGGCTGAAAAGGAAGGGAGACCGAGAGGAACTCTCTGCACAAGGCATGGCCAATGGGCTCAGGGTCTGGGAAAGCTATTATGAGGTTTATATTTGCTTTTTCTTCATTGGAAACCCTCTGTTATCCACAAGCATTTAGTAAAAAATTTAAATGTCATAATCTTGCTTTATTTGCAACTGTCCACACTTGGAATGAAGTAATTCAGGAAAAATGGAAAACATGATGCTGTATATCTTCTGATTGCCCCTCTATATCTGCTCTCTGTCCTTCTCTAACCTGCCCTCTACCCTGAGGTAGAGCTGTACGGACAATATCTATGGGCGCTCTTGCTCTCAGAGCTCTGGTTGGGTTTGTTCAAGGAGGAAATCAGAGGTAGGGAAGGAGGAGCCTGAGATTAAGGTATTTATTCCCACATGATTGAGATTTACTGGCTGCATCCCTTGACCCAAAGCCCCAGCATCTTCCAAAATGGCCTCCATTTGGCACATTTGGCACATCACTTCTGGTAAAGGCTCCTTTCCCTTGCCTCTTCATTATAGAAGTGGTAATGGGAACCCAGGTTCCAGACCTGGGGTGCTACACCCTACTGGCGCTTTCGTAAATTGGTCTTTTATTTAACTCTCTTCACATGACCCAGCTGAGTGTTTATCTGTTTCCTGCTAGGAACCTGATTAACAAAACCACCTTGTTTTAGTTGTTGTTGACAGATCAGAATGAGGAATACTTTCCATAGACAAAATCATATAGATCTTAAGCGTTCGCTTCAGTAACTATTGACAATAAACACTTATGAAACCAACATTCTGACAAAAATGAATGAAACTTCCATCACCCAGAAAGTACTCTCATGTTCCTTTCAGAGCCACCTGCCCCAGCCCCAAAGAAGCCACCGCTGGATTAAACAACTTCTCACAAAATGGAAAGAGGAAGACTAACTAAAATTAAATGTAACAAACAGAAATGACTCATAGAATTAATAACCGTTTTATTACTTATTAGTAATAGGTACTTATTGGTACTATAGTACCAGGACAGTGAGAGAGAGGAAGCTGATAAATGACTTGACTTCCTAAAATCATCTGGAATGCAAGGTTCAGACTTACTTTTAGTTTGGCATCATAGGTTAGGGTAAACCTGAGGTCTGAAGAATTTTATTTGATTTATACACAGATTACTCATTGTTTACCACAGGATTTTGTCATCCAGAAGACAGATGACTAGAGAAAGGTATCTTACACAAAGCATTCATCTATAATTACCAGTGATCTATAATCTGGTCTGGAATAGGGCTTTCAAGCAATGAAGGCCCCCAAACTATGGAAGAATCCTGTAAGTTCACCTCAAATACACTCTCTTTCTTGGGGAATTTTAAAGGGAAACTTAAGAGTAATTCAGCAGATAGCAAAATGGCACAGAGACCTTAAGTCAGTAGAAACTGTAATGACTAAACAGAAGTCATGAGTAGGCAGTTCAGAAAGAGAATGTGTGTTAGAGAAACTGTATTAGAAAACAGCTGAGTTACCACAATGGTCAAGTCCTCGGCCAAGAGTACTGGATGCCCAATTCCAAAGCGATCAAATACAGAAATTGCTACAGAGTAACATCAGATAGTGATGGAATATTAGAGCTACTGCTACTGTTTTACCCTGAACAATATTCCCATTCTCTGTGAGGCCTGTATGGATGGGGGCTAAGATATGTTTTTGCATACAATAGACTCCCAATAATTGAGGAAACTTGACTTTATATATATTGCTAACCCACTGAAAAAGCCTAGCAAACTGCAAGGAAGGTTTATAAGACTAAGAGAGTTCAATAAGACACAGGCCCAGGAGTTTTCAAATCTGTGTGGGAGAAACTAGTTTTATTTCCCCCATGTCTTTAAATAAGGCTAAATGGGAGAAAATTCCAATGAAGAGATCACTGAATCATTGGTTGGTTATGGTTTTTAGCCATAACCCCTTCCCAAACAAGAACACTTGGCAGCCTATACAAGGAGTTGCAGAGGGTTCATGATGAGAGCCTGGGCCTGAGCCTGAGGCTAGAGTGTGGGCAGTGGCCAATAATTTTAAAGAGGGTAACATACAAGACTTTGAAGACAGAAGGTGGTACAGGCTAGAAACAAGATCTGAAAGGGAGACATAAACTGCTGAGTGAATAAGAGGAGTCATTCATTCAACAAACATAGACGAACACTTTGCCATGGGATACAAAACAAAACAAAAAAAACATGAGTCTGTGCTTGGGGATCTTGTAGCATGATCTGATCATTCTGCACTGATTTTACTGTTAGCAACCCCCGCAGCAAGAAAGCCCACAGGTTTAGTTTGTACAGCTTAGCCTCAGGGTAGAGAGAAGGTTAGAGAAGAATGAAGAGCACATCTAGGGAGGCAATCAGAAGATATACAGCATAATGTGTGTGTGTGTGTGTGTGTGTGTGTGTGTGTGAAGTAGATAAGCCATTTAACACTAATACATGCTATGTGAATACTTAGTAAATGGGAGTAATTATTAATGTAATTATTATTTTATTGTAAGACCATTTTGATTTTTGGTGTTCCTTTGTCCCCTCTTCTTGAGAGAATGACCTCTGGCAGATATCACTGGCTGCCTGCCCAGTAACTGTTCTTTCTTTCTTGTAGGGTAATAGAAGCCTGATTTTGTCTGGGGCAGAAATATATCGGGACTGATCTTATAACACAAAGCCATTACGGTTATTCTCTTCACCTTTGTAACTTTTCAGTTTCCCAAGATCACTTGTAGCCAGGAGTTACCATGTGACCTAAATCTAGCCAGTGATATGCCAGAGCTTGTCTGCTGGGAGTAATCTTTTTCTTCCTGGATAAAAAAGAGATAAGAGAAAAAGACTTTTGCTCTGCCCCCTTACAGGTATTAGGGGTTGACAGCAGGAGCTTCCATAGGCCCCTTATGACCATGAGATGACAAGCACAGAAGAAGACCCATGAGGTAAAAGGCTGGAAAGATCCTGGATCTCTGATGACATCTTTAACCTTTGGAGCAACTTCCTACCTCCATTATCCTTGTTAAGTAAATAACAAATGCCCTTTCAGCTCAAGCCTTCTTGATAACAGATGATAACAAGTTTTCATGACTTTTAAGACAATTTCCCTGCTTTGATAATATCTACCACCTAGAGCTGCTCATTCCTATCCAAGGGCTTTAGATACATATGACTATTGAGCAATTGAAATGGGCTTAGTTCAAACCGACATGTCCTATAAGTATAAAATATACAGCTGGTTTCAAAGACCTAGTACAAAAAAATAAATAAATGTAAAATATTTTGTAAACTCTTTTTTATTACTGAAACAATATTTTGGATATAGTAGATTAAGTAAAATATATTATTAATTTTACCTGTTTCTTTTTGCTTTCTTAATTGAACTACCAGAAAAGTTAAAAATAATGCATTTAGCTCACATTATATTTCTATTGGACAGCGCTGTCTAGAATATAAAGGCAGAGCCACAAAAATGTTTAGCTGTGTTGGGAAAGTAGAAGAAGAGAAAGCCACAGATATTAGGACCTGGCAGTAGTGGCTCATTCCATGAGATGGCACTACTTGAACTTTCTTTTTATTTTCTGTATTTCTAGATAAACTTTTATTTCTATGTATTCAGAAAACAAAAAATATCAGGACTTGTACTGCATAATGTACATACCGGGTTTGTCTCACTTTGGCCCTTTCTATCACTTAACCAGTGTTAACAATATTGCTCCTCTCCTTGGCTGCTGTGGTTCAGTGGATTGAGTGTTGGCCTGACAGCCAAGTGTCGCTGGTTCCATTCCCAGTCAGGGCACATGACTAGGTTGCACATCAGGTCCCCAGTTGGGGGAGCGAGTGAGAGGCAACCACACAGTGATGTTTCTCTCCCTCTCTTTCTCCTTTCCCCTCTCTCTAAAAATAAAATAAACAAACAAATAAATAAATAAATTATTTTAAAAAATACATACTGTTCCTCTCAGTAGGAGAGAGGACAACATACGCACACCCCTTTGTAAATTCTCCATCTTGATGCTACATTAAGTTTGCAGTTTAGAATTACACCAAATGACAAAGTGAAGGGTCTTCCTATCCCCACCTCCCAACTCTCCTTCTTGGTCTCCTGATTCTCTCTGCATTCCTGAAGACCTGTGATGTCCTACCTGAGGCCTGACCCCACAGCAAGTTCCAAGTTTATTTCATCAGAATTTTATCTCTTCACTGCAGCTGATTTCAGTTGCGTATACAAAAGAGATAACCAAACTCAGAGTGCCTTAAGGTACTGAAGTTTCCCTCAGGAATGCTTGCACATTGCATTTTTTCAAAAGGTCTCCAATTAACCTTCATGATTTGCTCATTGTTTATGTCATAGCTCGAAAAATCCAAGCAGTGGAAATAATTTGGTGCAGCAGGTCACTTCCATCAGCTGAAAGAGACCAAGTCAGCTTTTACCTACTAGGCCTATGCATGATGCTGTTTCTGCTAATGAAAAGGAGTGCATCATCCACTTAATGCCCCTATCTCAGTCCACTCAGCTAAATTCATAGACTGAGCGGTCTATAAACAACACGATTTTATATCTTACAATGCTGGAGTTTGGAAACCCAAGATCAAGGCACCTGCAGATTCAGTGTCTGAGAAGGGCCTATTCCTAGATCATAGACAGCTATCTTTTTGCTGTGATGGCATATGAAGAAGGGCATCAGAGCCCTCTGGGTTTTATTTTATAAGAGGATTAGTCCCAAAGGCCCTAACTCCAAATGCCATCACATTGAGGATTAGGTTTCAACATATGAATTCGTGGGGATCTGGACACTTAGTCTATAGTACCCTACAAGCCACAGGCTTATACGACAAAGGAATAAGAACTGGTCCTTTCTATACCATTTGAATCCATTGCCAATCTCCAACCCTGACCAATACACACAGAAAAAAATAAGTTGATTAAATATTTATAAAATTAGTGGGGCCATAGGGAGTGTAATGAGAAAGCAGCTGGAAACTAGGTTCAAGGTTTGAATATGAAAAACATAAAATGTAATGACTTCCTAAGAAAGACAAGGAGGCAACAAATGGGTGGGAAATTTTTCAAAAGATACAGATAGTATTCAATTTTAGATCCTGTGCTGCTCCTATCAACAACATGAAATCAAGTTGAATATTTCAGCAGCATATATGATTCAGCTAATGAAAAAAATATGCAAGCAGTTGAGCAGCTGTCTTCTAGACACACTTTAATGTATGGATCTGGAAATCATCCCAAATTCTCAGGCAAAACCAAATCAATCAAAAAGCCATTAGGGTTATCTTACCATACATCATCAAGGCAGTCCTATTTTCAAAAAGTAACATCCTTTGGATCCAAAAGAAAGTCTCGAGTTACCCTTTATTGTAAGAAAAAAAGCACCAGATCTGGAATCTTGATTCAGCTCTGTCTCACTAACTCCATTGGTGTTGAACAAATTACTTCACCTTCCCAAAAATATAGTTCAAGTTCTCATCTTGCTAATCTTAATGATTTGATTGTCCTGATGTTTTCTAATTTGTAATAATAGCTATTATACATTTTAATTGGGGGAAGAAAAAAGAAGTGATGAGTTAACATTTTTATGCCTAACTTATCTAATATTTATCTAGAAGATTCTATGCCAAAATGTTTAGTGTTTTTTATCAGATTAGTGGCACAGAGAATGAATTTGTCTTCACATGTGTGAGAAAGTATTTACAATGGGCAAAGGACCCAAAAAGACACTTCTCCAAAGAGGACATACAAATGGCCAACAGACCTATGAAAAGATGCTCAACATCACCAATCATCAGAAAATGCAAATTAAAACCACAAAGAGCTACCGTCTCATACCTGTCAGAATAGCCATCATCAATAAATAAACAAACAAGTGCTGGTGAGGATGCAGAGAAAGGGGAACCCTTTATGCACTGTTGGTGGGAATGCAGACTGGTGCAGCCACTGTGGAAAGCAGTATGGAGATACCTCAAAAAATTAAAAATGGATCTGCGTTTTGACCCAGGAACCTGAAATGCTACTTCGAAAGAACATAAGCACCCTTATGTTCATCACAGCATTATTTACCATCACCAGGATATGGAAGCAGCCCAAGTGTCCATCAGTAGATGAATGGATAAAACAACTATGGGACATTTACACATTGGAATTCTACTTGGTCATAAGAAAGAAGAAATTTTTACCCTTTACCACAACATGGGTGGACCTGGAGAACATTATGCTAAGTGAAATAAACTAGTCAGAGACATAAATATGATTATTTCCCTCATATGTGGAATCTAATGAGCAAACTGAACTAACAAGCAAAACAGAGACAGACTCATAGATGGAGTGCAAATGACAGTTAGTAGGGCAGGGGTTAGGGGGTGGACAGATTGAGCAAAAAGGAAAAGTCCTCATGGACAACAGTTGGGTGATTGCTGGGGGAGGGGGTATAAGAGGACTAAATGGTGATGGAAAAAATGCAATTAAGATTAAATGAAAAAATAAATAAATAAAAGAAATTAATTTTTAAAAAGAAAGAAGAAATATTTACTGAGGGACAGGATGATGAATGGAATTTATCTCTGTGTAGTCAAGTATTTGGTCTTGTTCAAAGAAAACATCTGACCTATGCCCTTAGCTTCTAGAAGTAATCTTTGGATCCTCCAGATAGGAGTGTCTTGTCTGGAGGCAGTGAGTCATACTGGATAGTCTAACGATGTGATTTAGGCAAGGGCTGGCCATACCCATATAGTCTCTGAGGAAGGAGGAAAGGGGCTGGCAAAACCAGCAATGTGATTTAGGGTTGGGTTTCTGGGTCATGCAAGTGACTTGGAGACTGAAGTCCACCATGTGGACCCAATAAAATGAAAGCCCAATAAAAACTCTGAGCATTAAGGCCCATATGAACTGTCCTGTTTGGCAGTATCCCATGCATATTGTCACACATTGATTCCAACAGACTAATGTGTCCTGATTGCACAGGGAAAGAACAATGGAAGCTCCCTGTATATAGTAATTCTCCTAGACTCTGCCATATAAGCTTCTCCCCTTGGCCAATTTTAATCTGTATCCTTTTCCTACAATAAATCATACTATGAGTATAATAACTTTCAGTGAGTTCTGCAAGTTCCTCTAGTGAATTATAAAATCTGAGGATGGCTTATTGGACCCTCCAGACTTGTAGCTGATAACAGATGTGAGGGCAGCCCTAGGAGCTGTGCCTCTATTTTGTTGTTGGCCTGAAATACCTGAAACATCATAGCAATAATTTTTTTTAATTAAAATGGAAGCTAGATATTCTTCCTAAAAATCCACTGGCCTTTGACTATCTCCCACAAACCAGACAACAGCCTCCCAGGATATTTTCTACTTGTTCTTCCTCACTCTCCTCTGTCACTCTCCTTTGTTTCTGTTCTCCCCAAAATAAATTCTTGTTTATTTATAATGAGAGTAATTTTTTCTATTTCTCTTTATTTTTTACTCCTATGTGTCCATTTCACTGGAATTTCATTTTTCTATTAAGAGTTTCCTGGACTTATTCTAATTATTAATGTATATGTTCAAAATTTTCTACCATGAATATGTGTCTTTTAAATAAAAAAGTAACTTTCTCAAAACCTGCCCCATAGATTTTCTAATTTTGACACAAATTCATACATAAAAATATAACTTCTAATCAAAAAAATTAATTTAAGGGAGTTTATATATGACAGTTTTTAAAATGCTCTTTTCCAACTTTTGACATTACTTCTCTTGCTTACATTCCAACTTCTAATCCCAAAATTTTCTCCTTGCTTTCAAAATTCTCTTTCAACTTTGCCTGAGAAACTTGTCACATCCTGTCACCTCTTCCTATCTTCTCTATATCTACTGTCTTCATTTCTACTATTCTCTATCCTTTTCTAGGTAAATCCTGATTTTCTATTTACCTTTCCTTCTTTTCCTTCTCACAAAATGCCTCTAATATGTCTTAAAAGTGAGAACCAAAACCATCTACACCCATACAGCTTACTGACTATATTAACAAGACTTGATTTTTCTAATGTGTTTAACAACATAACTTTATTATTGTCAGAAACCTGTCTAAGAGATAATAAAAGCTACAAAAAAACTTTACCCTTCATTTCAGTAACTTTCTGAAAGACCAATGAATTCTTCAATAAAAAGGTCAAAGGATAGTATGCACCCTAAGACTCTTGGACTTCCTTTCAATATCCTCACCTTGCTATGCCCACCAATCCTAGGTTATTATATCATGATTATTATTCAATCCTAACCAAGACCCTGTATTGAGAAACCCACCTTCATCTAGGTAGATCTTTAAAATGTCAATAAATATCTAGGCTTTGTCTACTCTCTTCTAAGTCTCTATTTCTACAATCAAGGCTGTATTCTCCCTTATCCTGGTAAGAACATACTCAGTTTTGTACTATCACAGGTAGTTTGGGTGATATTTTAGGAAACCATCATTTGACATAAGGACCAAGAGTAAAGACAAAGTAGTCAGTCATAATTTCACTTTGTGATTGAGCATTTATGTGTGTGCTTTTAGTAGAGATGGCAGTAGGGAAATGTGTTTCAGGATGATAGAAAAGAGAAGGAGATATACAGATGTATGCTACCTTAAAATTTATAAGAGACTTCTACAACCAACGTATCATTTGACTCTTATGACAATGTT
The DNA here is from genome assembly GCF_987537825.1 of Furipterus horrens. Taxonomy (NCBI): domain Eukaryota; kingdom Metazoa; phylum Chordata; class Mammalia; order Chiroptera; family Furipteridae; genus Furipterus; species Furipterus horrens. Next base: position 145,093,918 of record NW_028327173.1, read on the forward strand.
ATGTGGCAGGCAGAGCATATGTTAGGGTCCTTATTTTAAAGATGGAAACACTAGAGGTTAAGTAGTCTAAGATCTGGGACACATAACATGAGCCAGCCAGAGGAAAATTCTAAATCTGGAGTCAGCAGACTGCATCTTATAGGCTAAATCTGGCCCCATGGCCATTTTGTGTAAATAAAATTGTATTGGAACACAGCCATGTCCATTTGTTTGCACAACTGTCTATGGCTGCTTTAGTGCTACAACAGCATTGTTGAGTAGTTCTGACAGAAACCATATGGCCTGCAAAGCCTGAAGTATTTACTATCTGGCCCTTGACATGAAAAGTTTACCAACCCATGTTCTAAAGCAAGACATAAAGTTAACTCCCAAATAAAGGGAATAAGATGATTAAACTCTAAAGGCCTTGAAGATATTAATCAGATAATCCTTCACAGGACAAAGGAATATTTAATAAAATGAATTGAAAAATTACCAGGTTCTAAAAATGACACGAAAGAGTCCTTCCCCATAGTTCTCAACCCAGATATCAATTGCATTGATATTGCAAGTTGAAATTGCATTGGTAAAGAATGATCATTTAGCCAGCAGCCAATAGTAGGAACATAAATGCAATAACAAAAATATTGTTGAAATTTGCACTTTGAAAAGACTTGATGGGGGGGAGCAGTGGGGAAAAAAATGGGACAACTGAAATTGAAAAACCAAAAAATAAAAATAAATAAATAAATAAATAAAAAGGCAAGACTTGAAGCAACAGAAAATATTGAGCAAACTCTATCATTGCTGAATCAGCTGAGAAAGGAAAGCAGCCTGACGTGAACAGGCATGAATTATCAGGAAACACATCAATAGCTCAGTGGATAATAGAAGCAGCTTTCCTGGATCTCACAGAATAATTTATGTCTGCCTTCTTACTTTCCCTCTGCAGCCTGGAATTGAGCCTCTGCACATACCCGCCTGCTTCCAGGCTTGCTCTTCTTCAGTCTCCTCTCTAAAGTGGTCCTTTTACAATAGCACTTAGACCATTTTACTACTTTGCTCGAAACCCCCCAATGGCTTCACATCTCACCAGAGGAAGATTTTCCTTGGAGCTAATAAAGCTCCAGATTCAAGACCCTTTGCACCGGGCCCTTTCAAACCCCTGGGAGAGGCCTGGCAATATATTCATGTGGTCATTTTGTTTTCTTAATTTGCAAACATGAGCTATTATAAACACACTGTATATTTTCATTTTCTCCTCTGTCACAATTCTCTTTGAGTCAAGTGGTGTTAGAATAGACACCAACACTTTCAGATTTACTTAAGAAGTTGAATTAGAAAAGCATGTAATTTGAGCTAGTGGGATATATGAGTATTATTGTGATTCATGGTTATTTTGATGTAAAGGTTTTGCTGATATGGGAATGATTTCCAGGAATGCTTCTACTATCTTACCTACCAGCATACATTGTGACATTAAGTTCAGGGTTAGAGGTCATAGACAGGAACTTGCCTTCATCACACCAGAAATGCTTAGTTAGCAGGGAAGAAAAGGGGTTTGAAATGTTTGAAGCCAGAAATCAGTCTGTGGAAAATTCTTATAAATCCTGTATTTCATATAAGAAAGAAATTTGAGAAAAGTTTTCCCAAATTTGACAACAAATCTAAAAATGTACATGGCATTACCAATAAGTTGTGAAATTAAAGAAAATTTTCTACACTATGAATAAAATATAAATATTGACCAAATTAAAAGACTGAATTATCTTTCTATTCTTTCCATAGAAAAGTAAATTACAAAATAATGTGTAAAGAGTCAATCAAAGAGATTTTAGCCTAAAATATGAAGGGGAGAAAAATAATACAGAGGGGAGTCACAGTTACCTAGTAAAATTGTTTGGTTTTTTTTTTTGATCTCGTGGTATATGTGATGTAAAGGAGGGGGCAGGGAAGCTCTTTTCCTCTAAATCTCCTAGGTTCTACCCCTGGGGCCCTGGAAATTAAATAGACAAAAGACAGATTAACAAGAGAAAAACAGTTTATTAACTGGAGCCATGCAATACTCACAGAAGAAACTCAGTGATGAGTTTTTCAAAAGGGTGGTTACAACTTGGGGTTTATATGGCATTTTTACAAAAAGTAATAAATTTGTAGAAAAGTAACAAAACAAAGCAAATGGGATGTTGGCATTTAGGGGTGGCAAACTGCGGGAAGGTAAAAATATGGGGGAAGTAACAGAAAATTGTCCCCTCTATCTCTAGGGCTAGTAAGAGTCTCTGGTGTTTAAGAGTCATTTTGCCCCTTCTGGTAAGAGAGCAGGGAGGACAGAGTTTTTGTTTATTTGTTTGTTTGGTTGGTTGGTTGATTGTTTTGCATCTGCTGTTTCTCATTGTGATCAGCTCAAAATAATTCTTATGCCAGTGTGGCATATTTGGGGATGGTATATTCTGATCTCCTGCATTGGTATTTGTCGCTGTTTAAAGTTGATTATTTCTTGTGAATCTTGTTTCATTACAAATAACTATTTAGGTTTGTATCTAATTTTGCACTCCTTCACAGACAGAAGGCCCCCAGGATTGTAAAAGTTCAAATCCCACAAATTCTGGATGCACACTTAAATCTTGGAGTAAAATAAAATGCCCTTATAATTAGCCTGGCCAGCCTTGCGAAAGGGGGACCTGCCACCCTCTGACTCCTCTCCAACACTCCCACCTTCCCTTACTATATTCCAGCTGCTATAGCTGCTTGCTATTTATTCTTAGATCACATGAAGCACATTCCCACTGCAGGATTTTTGCACTGGTTGTTTCCTCTGTCTGAAATACTCTTCCTCCTTATACAATATCAGCATGACTTTTTCTTATTATCATCAGGTCTCTGCCCTGACAGAACAAACTTCCCTGTTACCATTATAAAAGTGCACTATCCTCTAGCTCCTATCACTTTCTATCATCTTACCTTACCCTACTTTCCTCAACAATTAGCATTTGGTACTTTAAGTAATGATTTGTTTATTACAATTTCCCCAAGTAGAATGTAAGCTTCAATGAGAGAGAGACTCTTGTTCATTGCTGTATCCCCAGGACCTAGAGAAATTCCTGGCTCTTATTTGATTCTTTCAAATTATTTGCTGAGTGAATGGGTAAGTAAACAAAAGAATGAATGAGTGAATGAAGTTATTATTTCCCAGATTTAAAGGGATTAGTAATGCACCTCTAGGCTCATTGCAATGTTATTTACAATAGCCAAGATATGGAGGCAACCTAAGTGCCCAGCAATAGGCAATTATATAAGGAAGATGTGGCATATATATATAATGGAATACTACTAGGCCACAAAAAAAGAATGAAATCTTACCATTTGCAACAACATAGATGAACCTAGAGGGTATTATGCTAAGTGAAATAAGTCAAACACAGATAAATACCATATGATTGCACTTATATGTGAAATCTAAACATAAATAAATAAACAAACAAACAAACAAAACAGAAACAGACTCACAAATACAGAGAAAAAACTGATAATTGCCAGATTGGAGGGAGCTTAGGAAGCTAAGTGAAAAAGATGAAGGAATTAAGAAATACAAATCAGGGAACTTCCGGCCAAGATGGAGGCTTAGACGGACACGCTGGGTCTCCCTCTACAACTAGAGAGGAATACAACTACTTCAAAACAAAGGATAACTAGAAATTCCAGAAAATGAAACTACACGGAAGCCCAGCATATGAAGTTATAAACCAGAGGTGCCATTCGGGCAGGTAAGAGTTAAAGAGGGCAAAGCTGTTTGCGGAGCAGCGGGGGGCGAAAAATCCCGGCGGCAGTCTAGCCCCTGGCAGTGCGCGACCCCGGCGCTGGGGAGAGCGGCCACCGCATCGCCTTGAACAGTGAGGCCCAGGGGGGCGGGAGGACGGATCCCGGTCTCCTGGCTGAATAACTGTGTGAATCCATTTTGGACCCCCGCCCCCAAAGAAAGAAAGCACCACAGGGCTGCGAAATAGGTCGCAGACAGGCGCCGGTCGCTGACTTGTGACGCGTACACAGGCACTGCCCCCGACAGCCGGCCCAAGAAAACAAAACGCATCTGTCAAAATGAGGCAGACAACTATAGAAATACCGGTGACACAGCTCACCAGGCAGCAGATAGAGAACCTGACAGATGAACAGATAAGAAACCTGTCAGAGGCTCAGTTCTGGGCCATTGTTATCAGGTGGCTTACAGAATTCACAAAAGAGCAGGAAAAAGATAAGAAAGAAGCGAAAAAATTTCATAACGAAAGGAACAAAACCGCATACGAGACAGATGGTGAGGAAAAAAAATCCAGAGTTCATTTCAACAAACTGGAATATGGAGAAGGAACAAGCAGTCAACCAATGCAGCGAGAGGAAATGGCAAGCAACAATGAGAGGATCAGAAACCTCTGGGACAGCTATAAAAGGCCCAACATAAGAATCATTGGTTTGCCAGAGAATGAGGAAGATGAACTAGAACTTGAAAAATTGAGTGAAAATATAATAAAGGAGAACTTCCCAGACTTGGGGAAGGGAATAGACTTGCAGGTCCAGGAAGCAAGGAGAGTTCCCAAGAGACTGGACCCAGGGAGAACCACTCCAAGACACATTATAATCAAAATGTCAAAAATTAAAGATAAAGAGAGAATCTTAAAAGCAGCAAGAGAGAAGAAAAGAATTATGTACAAAGGGGTCCCAATTAGACTATCAGCAGACTTCTCAAGGGAAACCCTACAGGCAAGAAGGGACTGGCAAGAAATATTCAAAGTAATGAAAATCCAAAACCTACAACCACGAATACTCTATCCAGCGAAATTGTCATTCAGAATAGAAGGACAGAGAAAGTGTTTCCAGGACAAAATAAAACTGAAAGAGTTCATTAGATCCAAACCACTGTTATATGAGATGTTAAAGGGACTGGTTTAAAAAACAGAAGCTAAGGAGATGAAACAAAGGCAAACTAAATAGGCAACGAGAGTGGAAAAGGAACCGTGGGTACGGGAAGCATATTGGGGGGAGGTCAACAGGGAGGGGGAATGGGGAAAGGGAGGGAGATGATATAGGAATTGGGGATCAAGGTAGGAGGGAATGGAATAGACGGAGAGAGGTTGGGAGGAACTGTATGCACAACTAATGGACATAATCTAAAAGGGGGGGACAACTGGAGGGAGGGGGGCCACCGGGTGGAGGGGAGCAGAGGGAAGGGAAATTGGCACAAATGTAATATTTTAATCAATAAAACACATTAAATCTGAAAAAAAAAAAAAAGAAATACAAATCAGTGGTCACAAAATAGCCATGAGGGTGTAAAGTACAGCACAGGGAATATAGTCAACAGTATTGTAATAACAATGTATGGTTCCAGGTGGGTACTAGACCTGTAGGGGAATCACTTCATAAATTAGATAAATGTCTAATCACTGTTACATACCTGAAACTAATATAAAATAATATTAAATGTAAACTGTAATTGAAATTTGTTTAAACAATTAAAAAATAAAAGGATTAGTAGTAAATGTAAGACCAGATTGTGGTCATGCCTTATTTTATTTGCAAATTGCTATGTATATTATATAGTTTAATAAACTATATCTAATTTATTGGAGAGCACAGATTTAGTTCTTTTCAAGGAAACTTTATAGTTTCACATAAAGAGACCAAAGTAAACAACCTTTTCAAATATAACTGAGGGCAAATAATAAAACTATGTAGACACAGTAAACCAGGTGAGCATTATTTTTATCAAATGAGCAAGTAGCACCCAATTGATGTCCATTCCTATTAGATAATGACATCCATTTTACAGTCTTTTAACCTTGTGGTACAAACAGGATTTTGAAATATTCTTAAAACTGTGACTTATCTCTCATCTAATTAAGCATAAAATTTGACATCCTACAATCTGGAAGAAGTTTCAGAGATCACCAAGCCAGCTGTGTATTATGAGGATCTAGGTGCTAGCACATCAGAATCTGGTAGTGGAACATACTCGTACATAGCTATATTTTTAACAGGCTCTCCTTTGAGTGTTATGCAGCCTTCCTGACTCACCAGTACTTGGAAACTACTGAACTTGTTTGCTCCTCTTACTTGTGTTTCACAAATGGTGAACCTAATATATATAAACCTTCAATGGGACGTGGAGAAAAAGAATCCAATACCATCTGAGATGGAATACATAAAATCACCTGGAAAACTTTTACTCCAATAGCTACACTCTACCCCAGGCTAATTAAATCAGAATCTCTAAGTGGGACCTATGGTAGTGCTGTTTTTATAAACCCCACAGTGAGTCTAATTAATATACAGCCAGATTGAGAAACCCTGATCTACAAGAAAAGAATTTCAAGAAACAGAAACTATTACTGTTTTCTTCTTAGGGATTTTCTAGTTTCTGAGTCTTAAATATTGGCAAAAAGCAACTTGGAGACATCCCATTCTATTGACATATTTATAGCTGAGAATCTTGGATTGTAAAGAGACACTTGCCCAAGGTCAAATAATTAGTTAGAGGATGATTTAAAACCTGAATCAGGTATCTCGTTTTGAGAGTTGGCACCACTGTTACTACATCAAACTCCTCTAATTCATTGTACTTTACTCCATAAGCAAGTCTCTAATGACCTGATATAATCTTATTCCATCTCCTGGTCACACCAGGTCTTCTGCCATAAATCACAAACAGAACCAATTACAGATCGGGTTACATGGTGGCTAGCTGAGGAGCTCCAGGATATATCAGTCTATAACAGTATTTCCCCAACTTGCCTGGTCAAAAGACTCATGGAGGGAAATGGTTAAGAATGCAGATTCTCAGGTCTCTCCATTGAATACTCTGACTCAGTTAACTCACCACAGGACATTGGAATATATAAGTTTAACCAAGGTTGCAGCCCATCCATATGCTCTGCAAATTTGTGAAAAGACAAATAGTATTGGAATAGAAAACATTTATATCCACATTATGCCTCTTTACAAGAGGAGTCGGCAAACTTATTCCATAACAGGTCTGATAGAAATAGTTTAGGTTTTAGCAGGCCATGTGGCCTCATTTAAAACTATTCAACTTGCCTTTGTAGTGTGAAAGAAAGCAGCCATATCGGCAGCCGTCTGTCTCGAGAGACGATGGTGTAGCTTCTTAAGAGTCTATCTGCACCGCCGAGAATGGCTGTGCAGTCCGACTCGGGAGTGACACGGTATCTGTCTCCTCCCGTGTTAAATCGACATCTTGCGATGACGCTGGAGTGTCCTCTCCAGTGAAGCTGAAGCTACAGAGCCTGGGCAGGGTGATATGGAGGGTCTGCTGTTGCCCATGCAGCAGACCCCCCCTCTCTTCGCAGCTGAAGGGTCCAAGGGAAAGACGGAGTCAATACAGCTTGGCTTCAGGTGCGTCGCAGGAGTTGCCGGTGTTGACTACAACGTCAAACCGCCTTAGGGACTCCGGCTCCGGATTTTCTGTCGGGGTTTACTCCCTTAGCCTTTCCCCTGAAGAGGTATGCCGCAAGGCAGCGGAGGTTTTTTGGAGTCAGAGTTTTCCTTCTCTGATGTGCCCTGACTGGAAGATCGAACCAGCGACACTTAGCTCGCAGGCCGACGCTCAATCCACTGAGCCAAACCAGCCAGGAAAGCAGCCATATATAATACAGACAAATAGGAATGGTTATATGCCAATACAAGTATTTACAAAAACAGGTGAAGTGCTGGATTTGGACCATACATTATAATTTGGCAACCTCCTGTTTTATAACTACCAAAATATAAGTTTATAATTACATCATTTAGAAATATTTGCTTACAAGAAATAAAAAAAAGAAAAATTAACAGTGACTTAAACAAATAAGGATGTATTTTATGTCACATAACAAACTGAGATTTAAATGTTTGCTAATGTTAGTTTAGTAACTAAATATCTTAAAAGTGGTAGCATCTATCTCCAGAAACCTCTAAAAGACATCTCTTTATACATTGACTAGATTTGGTCACATATCTACACCAGGTTCTTGACGAAGTTCACTATCTCTGAAAGTAAGGGAATTCTTCCCAAAATCTGTGTCTGTTTTGGGATGAGAGGACAGTGTAGAGATCTGATAACAAGAAATAAAGTTGGGTAAGTAGCGCTTTTAGGTTAACCAGCTAACAATGTCTGCCACAGTTCACCTATTTGGCAATCTAATTTATACACACATCCCTTTTCCTACACAGGCAATTTATGTAGATGTACTTACCTCCTCCCCAACAGGGAAAAACCATGAATTCACATCTAGTTACTACATCAGGTGCAAATCTAGGATCTTGAGGTGATGCTCAATTTTCTTCATTTGGTCCGGAGATATCTTCATGGAGATCTAGAACTTTTCTCTAAAGAACAGGCTCTCTACCTCCAACACACCTAACATACAATGGTGGGGAAAGACTAAGTAAGTAGTTAACTTTTACTATCATATGTTCTATCCTGTTAGAAAGGAATAGTGGTAAATGCCTGTCCTCTCAATGGACAAATGTTCTTGGTTAATCAATCTGACAGCTCCTAGTTCTGTACTCCTTCCATAGTCTCTGGTTCTTCCTTCTAGTAAGATATTCTTTAATCCTTACTTTCAATGCCTATATCTAAGATGGGGATTTAGGAGAAAGTTTTTTTCTAATTTTACCTTTGCATGTTGTACAAGTTCAGATATGTAAGGATTGCCTTTGAGGTTCAACAATTAAATACAGTAGTTGGCAAGGCTTGCATTATTTTTAACAATAAAGTTTCTCTCAGAAACTTAGTTGATTCAGTCTATTTGCTTCTTGCATTAGTAACCACAGTTAAAGATTTTGTCTAGACATAGTTTTAGACTAAGATTTCTTCTCTCCCTTGTGCTAGATCCTGTGCTCTTCCAAATCCTCTGGCATTGAAGACACATAATTAGATCTTTGTGGTAGGAAGCTCCAGTTTTGTCAGTCTTCAGGGTGCCACTTTCTTGCCCGTGGTTGTTTTAACTTGGGTACCAAAGACACTTTTTCCAGCCCTGCATGAGTATAAATTTGTGGACCCTGTACATTTAGACTAGAGGTCACAATGAGAGAGTAACTTTCAGAGCAAAATCATACTTTCTTTCCACTCTGCTTAGAGATTAGCTATCTAACTTAAGTTTGCCTCTCCTAATAGGACATTTTGCTTACAGCCACTAAAATAAGCCAACACACATAAACATCCTGAATTTTTCCTTCCATTTCCCATGCCACTACAACCTCTGTCAACATGTGGTCTGTGTTCTAAGATATATCAGGCAACTGGTTGTTTAAATGTTTTGCCATGTCAAAGGTTTCCAGTTTAAGAAAGCTGGGTCCTCAATGCCTACTCTGACCTGCCTCTTAGAGCGTGTTACTTGCAGCATTCCACTTTCAGGGCCTAAATTCTATGTCAGTTAGATATTATTTCAGTTGTAAATTATTAAACTCAGTTAACCATAGTTTATTATATGGTTATTTTTTTTAATATTTTATTTTTTAAAATTTAAAAATTATCTCACATAAGAAATCTAGGTGTACAAGGGGGCACCAAAAAAAGCCTATAATTTATTTTTTTAATTGTGTATTTATTCTTACATGTTTAAACTTCATTCACCTTCAAAGTACTCTCCATTTGATGAAATACACCTCTCAAGATTTTTTTTCAGTGCTCAAAACTGTTTTCGAATGTGTTGATTTTTATGTATTTTAGTGCTTCTACATTTTTTGTTTCACCTCTTTCACGTTGGCAAAATGTTTCCGTTTGAGGACTTTTTTTTATCCCAAGAAACAAACAAACAAAAAGTTGCTCAAAGTGAGATCGGGTGAATAGGGAGGGTGGGGCATCGGGGTCATACTGTTTTTGGTCAAAAACTGCTGAATATTCAGTGGTGGGTGGGCAGGTGTGCTTGTAAATCCCCCATCATTAAGTGGGCAAACACAATAAAAGAGTCTTCAAAAAAAATTCACTGAAGCCAAACAGAGCCTCTCACAAAAATGCCAGCTGGTACAGTGATACAGCTGTGCTCCTAGAACACTCACCTAGCAGGGGAAGACTGTATTACAAGAGGCCCACCTTCCATAAGATAATCCATTTTGGGGGGTTCCCCCCTCATAAGTGAGCAGTGGTATTGGTTCAAAGGCATCGAGGCCCTGAATCAGCACTTCTGTGATTCTTTTGACCTCTTCATTATGTTTGGGAAATGACCACAGATACCATCATACCACATTCAAAGGCAGGAAACAGATAGCATTGTCACCTAGAGCATTTTTCCTTGGCTCCTGCCACTTATATTAAGACGCAAAATCCTTCTCAAATCCTCCCAGCAGTCTCTTTTTTTTTTTTTTTTTTTTTCAAATTTATTTTTAGAGAGAGGGGAAGGGCGGGAGAAAGAGAGGAAGAGGAATATTGATGTGAGAGAGAAACATTGATCAGTTGCTTCTTGAACACACCCCAACCAGAAACTAAACCCACAAATCAGGCATGTTGCCCTGACTAGCAAGCAAACTAATGACCTTTCACTTTGTGGACAATGCTCAACCAACTGAGCCACACCAGTTAGGGCCCAGCAGACTCTTACTTAAATCTCATTGACCAGAATTGGATCATAAGCCTGCTTACCCCTCAATCCACAGTTGGGCCTACCTTCTATATAATTAAAGAATCTCTGTCAAAAAAACTTGGGTTCTGTTAGCAAAGAAAATGGAAAGGTAATATTTTTTGGTAGTCAACCATTACTGTCTGACATAGCACTGTTCCCAACAAAGTTGTCAAGAGCTTCAAATGAAAAAATTTTTTAAATAAAAATAAAAATAAATTAAAACTCATCATAGACCTTTTCTCATGCACTCAAAATTGCACGGTGCCACTACAGGCTAAATGGAAACTCCCGAAACAAGCTATATTTATTTTCTATTGCTGCATAACAAATTACCACAAACTTAGCAGCTTAAAACAATACCTACTTATTATAGCAGAGTTCTGGAGGTCCGAAGTCTAGGTGATCTTGACTGGTTTCTTTGCATTTCTCACATGGTTAAAATCAAGGGCTCTGGGGAAGAATCCACTTACAAGTTCATTCAGGTGAGAGGCAGAATTCAGTTCTTTATGGTTATGGGACTGAGGTCTCCTTGCTGGCCGTCAGCTGGGAGTCTCACTCATGATATCTGGTCCTTGCATGTGCCCTCTTCCATCTTCAAAGCCAGCAATGACATGTTAAGTTCCTCTTGTCCTTCCACGTTTTTACCTTCTTTTCTGCTACCATCTGGAGACTATTCTTAAAGGGTAATAAGTTAGATCAGGCTCCCCCTGATAGTCTCTCTCTTATATAGCCTAGTGATTAATAACCTTAATTACATCTGCAAAATCCCTTTTATCGTGTAAAGTAACATAATCACCAGGGTAACTCCAGGGGCTCAAAGGCAATGGCAGCCATTGGAATTCAGCCTACCACACCCGCTCTTACAGCTGAAATTCTAAAAATAAATCATTTATGATTACTGCCATATACTAGAAATAAATTATTTTATTATTGTCTCCAAAGAAGCTATCTATTTTTGAAAATTACAAAAGAAAGCTGAAGAAACAATAATGTTTCGCAAACAGGAACTGTTTTAACATCAAAGAAGTTAGAGAATAAACATGTGTTAAACAGGACTTGGTAACTGTTTCCAAATAAGTCGAATCTTTTGTCAGAGTAAGAACACTATCCAGCTATGAGAAGCACAAAACTTGGAAATGAAAGATAATTTTCAACACATTTAAATTTTATTACATAAATGTACATCCCCTATTTTGAAGGGAAATAGATACACAAGGTTTATGAAAAGAAGATCAGATGTCTCCCTGATTCCAATTAAATATATGTAAACAAATATTTAAAGAATATTAACCTGAAGTCACCAGCACAAACTGGTCCCATTTCATAATTCAAACACTGTGATTATAATACAAATACATGTGCTAAAAGAATAATTGTCAATAATTTATCCAATGAATCTGGCACACAGGTTAAGCTGCCCTCCTAAGACAAGGATGGCATGGTGTTTCACAGAGCTATAGGTCCCAGAGACCAAAACCACAGAGCTGAGGGTTGGAGAGACAGGTAGGAAAGGCGATGCCAGGGGGAAAAATAGGAAAGTTTCCCAAAAGACCACAGCCAAGAGAAGCTACACACAAACTAAGTGTCCATACATTTCCAATAGTCCCTAACTTTCACCCCATCCTTTCCCCAATTCCTAAAGCAAATGAAGAGGTTGCTTTTTCTCCACATCATCAGCCTGCATTTTGACTTTTGGGATCCCCTTTCCCTTTCACAGCTGCACTTTGAATTACTAAATTGAACTAAATTTCACTGTCTGGGCTTTTCTGTCAACTAATACTACTTCTGTAAGACTTGACCAACAAGCAAGTCATTTTCTAAATAATCCTCTTAAAAGTTCACCACCATCTACTCCACTCACCTATAAATCCACCACATATACATACACACATACACACACACACACTTCCCCTTCCAACCCAGACCTAAAAGAATGCCTATAAAGCTTGTTTTGCATATATCAACATATTTTGGTTTGTCCAGACATATCCAGCCATGTACCATGTACTATGAAAAAGAGACATATATTTAAGAAGATACAAGAAACATGGTACATAGGACAATGATGCCTCAGTCCCCTTCAAAGTAGGCACCTTGGAACCCCACATAGTATTCCCAATTGCTATCAGCTGCCTCATCATATTTTCCTGAATCTCATCAATAGTCTGAAATCTTTTCTCTTTCAGTGGTGATTTTTGTTTTGGGAAAAGCCAGAAGTCACAGGAAACCAAATCTGAGCTGTAGGGGGGTTGAATCACCTGGGTAATTTGATGTTTCACAAAAAAACTCTGCATGAAACATGACACATGAGTGGGTGCATTGTTGTGATGAAGCTGCCAATCACCAGTTGCCCATAGCTGTGGCCCTCTGAATCATCTGCATAGTTCCTGTGGAGGAATATTCAAGCTTAACACAAAATCTGATACGAATTCATTGCTCTACTCAGTCATTTTGAAAGCAGCAGCCACACAGTATACATTATCACTCAACGGCATCTACGACCCCTACTGACTACTACAGTGAAGTCGTCATTGTTCACACATGCGCATTCCAGTTCACTTTCCTTGGCTGCCAGGTTACATCAATGAAGTGCAAACCATTATTATATTAACAATGGCTGGACTTTTTCCAGATGGACCAAATAATATATATATTCACAAGTATGTATTCTACAATATGGAGGGACTTTCTTAACTTACTTTTAAGCTTTGAAAAAATTCATAACCAGTAACATGATGCAAACTATATCCCTCAAGAATTTTCTCTCATTCACAGCTCCCATGTTATCTTGCTATGAAATTTCCAGGGAAGCCCATATGTCTGTTGCCTTGAACCTGCTGGAGGATGCTCCGCAGACAATATAGGTCATATATTTGTTACAAGTCAGGATGAGGTCAGTGAAATTGTATTATTTGTAAGTCAGAGTGAAATGAAAGAAAACTAGTGCAGGGCATTTGGTATTTGGGGGATAAGCAAAATGTTTGAACAGTACCAACAACCCATCCAGTTACCTGAGTTAAATGAGACAGGCATGGGATTTTCAACCAATGGCAAAGATCAGTACTTTACCTTAGAGGAGCGTTTTACAAAACCAAAAGCTCTTCCTCCAGACAAACACACACAAATCCAATTCCATTCAGTTCCACTGATACCTAGCAGCATGTCAACTCTACAGTTTTACTTTTTGTTAATTTCAAGATATATAGCTTTGGTGTTATTAAGACTTCCAGATACCTTAGAGCCCAAGTGCATTTATATCTAACATGCATGTCTCTGTAGACCATATAGTCACTTTTTCAGGAATTTTTTTCTTAATTCTCACCCATGGGTATGTTTATTGATTTTAGAGAGAAAGGAAAGGAGAGAGAGAGAGAGGAATATCAATTGGCTGCCTCCCATTGTCACCCTGACCGGAGATGAACCTACAACCTAGGTATGTGCCCTGACCAGGAACTGAACCCGCACACTTTTTGGTGTACAGGACTATGCTCCAGCCAACTGAGCCACCCAGCCATGGCAGGAATTCTTAAATAAATGTTGGCCTCGGTTTTTATCTTCTCTGTTTAACCTCTACATTAAAGATGACCCAGAAAATTACAGAGCAAGCATATATTTTAATACTGGGTAAAGAGGGGAGAGGATGTAAATTTTTAAAGCCTCTCAAGAAACAGAACTAGTTAAAAACTGTTGTTAGACTTAATTTAATGACTTGAACATTTAATGAGAGGTAGACATAAGTAAAAATGAAATAAAATGGTAGTGTTGTAGCTTTTTATCCTTATTTTAGAAGTAAAATCTGTTTTTTCAAACACATTTTCACAAGGAGACCCAAAAAAAGTAAAGATTTTCTGGTTGAAATAAGGATATGGAACCCAGAGTCCCATCCAATGTCTAAACTGATTTAACCTCTAACTTGGTCTTTACATATCTCCAAGGAAGCTGAAAAGATACTTGAAGCATAGTTTGAAAATCATAGATCAAAAGCACATAACCATCTTATGAGTAAATTACCTAAAAACTTGACCTCATATAAGTTACTTAATTTTTTATTGGCAACTGAGTAGTATGAGGGACAGTTAGAAGTGTTTTGCCAAGGTCATTTCAGGGCCAATACTCTTTATATTTTCCCAAGTGGCAGAAGTACTGGAATATCAGCCAGGAGGAAATAGAGTAAGTGATGAGCACCTTAGCAAATCAATTGATATATTTAGTATAAATATTTAAAAATCTGCAAAAGAATTTGAAAATGAGTAATTTTCCCTTCACAAGGCAAGGAAAAAGATGTGCAAACCTTCCCTGATTGCCTCATTTATTCATTTATACTGTTGAATAGCCCATTGATATTTATACATATGTATATATACAGGTGTTGGCAAATGTAAGTTTACTCTTGCGAGTATGCAAAATAGACTTTATTCTTGTATTACTATTTATTAATTATTGTATTATTTATTTGTAAACTGTAAGCCTACTTTTGCTCACCCCTGTACTTGCAGACCACCTCAAATTTTTTTTTTAAAGAGATGAGAAATGAAGACTAGTGAAGGAGAGGTTCCAGTTCAAGATGACGACATAGAGTATGTTGAATCACCTCCTCTCACAAGCTGACCAAATCTACAGATGCATATGGGACAACTTCCTTTAAAAAATAAAATATAATAACTGGCTGAAGGACGCTGAGGCATGGGGCCAAGAAAGAAGGCCCACACAGAAGCAAGTAGGAGAGGCCCAGACACCATTTCGCCATACACACCGAGCCCCACTCTGTGACCTACAGTCAGGAGGGAACTCAAAACCTGGAGCTTCAGAAAAGGGCTCAAACCCTTTAGGCACCCCTAACTTTTAAAACCTGCACCTGAGAGACCAGACCCCAAAACATCTACCTTTGATGAGATATCTCTGGCCTAGGAAACCCTCAGGGCTATCACCATCTGCGAATGCCCTGATAGGCGTTGCAGGGACTCCCCTGCCCAGGGCCAAGTGCAGCGCTGGCCAGGCCTTGGGTGGGCGGGGCTCCTTGCAGCGCCGGCCTGGGGCCTGGCATCTGATTTGACACACATATGGGGGCCTGCCTGGCTGCTCTTCTAGCCTGAGACTGGCAGGCATTCTTTCTCTGATGCACTCTGAACAGTGGGGACCACTTTTTATTTTTTTAGCTCTAAACTTTTTTTTTTTTTTTTTCATTTTCTCTGGCAGACACCATCTTTCTGCTCTCTCTCTCTCTCTCTGCCATATTCAAGAGCGCCAGTATCTCCAGGAGAGGAGCTTCCACACACCTCTGGGGAACTTTTACATGTGAGCCATGTCTGCTAACTCCGCCATCTTGACCAAAAGTCTCAGTGTAAACTCATTTTAATTAAGACTAAAATGAAAACAAAATGTCCTGCTTTTTCTTTCAGGACTGAAGACAATTGACATAGAAACCACTTCTGAACGCTTGTCCCCTTACCATATAGAAACACCAAATGCTCTATAAAAACAACAGAAATTTCTAGTAAAGTTCTTGCACTTTATCCAACTTCCCTTCCCTTCTGCACAGTATGGGAAAGTCAAAAGAAGTTTCTAGGACAAGTCAGCAATTTAGTGGAATTTGATACAGGTTGCAGTGCCTTCTTGCTTCAGTATTTAAAGTTTAGAGGTGAGAAAGGTTAAGGTAACAATTAGCCTCTGACTCACTCAGTGGTAGAACATGAAATGCACAGCACTTCTGCTGCAAAAAGGGTATCTTGTCTACAACAACCTCAGGATCCAGAATTTGCTGTTCTGCCTTTCCCAACAGAGGCACACTGGACAGAAGAAAAAGTAGTTTTCTTTACTAATTGCTCAGCCTAAAGAACAACATTCCTTAAGACTGAAGCAACTTTAAACACTCAACTTGTATGTAGACCTAAGAAGAAAAAAACATAAAGCCAAGGGCTTTACTGTCTGATGTCTTACCCCTTTTAAACTAATTTAAACAACTGCCAAGCATGTTTCCAGGGTGTAGTATTTCCTTAAGTCCCATGATTTATTGCATGGGGCAGACAATAAAAGGCTAAATATGCTCAAAATGTCAGCTTCATCATTTAAACCTCCTAAATACACTTTTAAACGTGTGTGGGATTTCCCACAGGAAAGTATAGCGTTGTTGCTAAGTCTATGGTCTCTGAAGTCAGACTTCTTTCGTATAAACTCTAGCTTCACCTCACCTTCCTGTATAGCTTTGGCAAGTCACTAGAACTCCCTAAACCGTAGCTCCCTGAACTGCAAAATGAGACTAACAATAGCAGTAACCACCTCACAGAGGTGGGGGCTGGGGGCTTTAGAGACGATTAAATGAAATGATCTGAGCAAATAACCTTCCATATCTTAATGACTCAATAAATTAACTTTTTCTCCTCATTTTATTCCTGATATTTTCACTCTAAATTGATGGTGGAAACAGAGATTCATGAGAGTGCTTGGGTCTTAGTATACTTGCACTCTAAATTTATTTGGAGCTGCTTACATTAATAGCAACAAAATATCTCTATTTTATTCCTAATATTAGAAAGCAGTCAGCAACCAATTGTCACAGAGATCACACGGATAAAGTGTGAATGTATGCAGGAATATCTGAGAGAAGGAATAAGAAAAAGAAATAAAAATCAAAGGGGTACAAAAAAACCTGAAAAGTGGCAATTGTATGTAGAATAGTCTTCCAATTACCCATAAGGATCATTAAATATGGGAAAGATAAATCAGCTGACTTTCACAGCCCCCGATCACAGTTATGCTGCCTCTCCACAGGTTTGGAGTACCCTGGAATCAACATTTAGTGTGTATTGAAGTCACCCTTACCCAATCAGCACCAGGTCTGAACCTCACTGTCAATGACATGGGCCCAGGTTTATATGGATCTCCATAAGGCCAGCTAACTCTAGGCAGTCTAGAGTCTAGGTAGGGAACAGATGTTTTAAGATTTTTTTAAAGGGGTGCGGGGCCGTTGTTTGGGAGCAGAAGAGTAAATAAAAAATTTAACTCCAAATAGGTGGATGCTGCTTTCTGTCCTTGATTTTAACTTTTTCTTTTCTAGTAAGAAAAGTGTCCCCTGATAGAGAAATGACTTGTGACATAAGAAAGTACTTGATTAATAACCATCGTTCTGTCTCCAGCTGTGTAGCCAACTCATCTTTAAAAAACCTTTGGGAGGTTCTACTTGAAGCTGTGGTTTATTGAAAAGGAAACCAAAAAGTGGGGTTAGAGGAGTGAGAAACTATAGGAAAATCTCTTCCTTATGTCTTTTGACTAGTCTAAAAGGACAACACGAAAAAGAAAATACACAAGTAAAATAGATCCAAGTGTGGTAAGAATCGTGGTTTCTAAAGAACAGTGAAAGGGCAATAATTCGAGAATCGATAAATCTATTTCTAATGTTGTCTTCAGCTGTGACTCATTATGAAATGTTGATGAGGGTCACAGAAACTTTCAGTCCTCGGTTTCCTCACCTCTAAAATGAAGATTTGAATAACTGGCTAACCCAAATTATATCTGAGGTGCTTTCAGAGACTCAGAATGAAAATTGTGAACGTGTATTAATACAAAGATAAGGGCTTCCCTGCTGAGAAAGACTAACCAAGCAAAAAAATAAATAAACATTTACATTTTGATGTTAATTGGATGTCCCAGATTAAAGAAATTTATCAAAAATTATTTGGAAGAAAAATTTGGTGTTAAAAAGAGGATTTCTATAAGAAGAGACAGACAAGATTGTAGAGATTCAGCGACTTTCATTTACTTGGTAGAATTAAAATGCTTCCTCTCCATCCTGTATGAGAAATCCTTGAGAAGTTTGCGGACTGTCACCATCTGTTCAGCAAAACATGCATGAACATAATATTTTCCACATGTTACATTTTTTTTAATTTTGAAAACAAATTAATCATTTTGCTAGGCAAAATGTTTTACTATAACTGCTGTCAAAGGAAATTCAGTAGAGAGCCTCTGTTTTGATCCCACTCCTCTCCCTACCCACTTCCCACCACCAAATCATTTGCATTTTCTATGGCAATGTATGGTTAAAGATGAAAGGAAACTAATAATTGGCTCCTTTTTAAATCATATCAAGTTTATATTCCATAAGTCTGTAAGATTCCTGCTCTGAAGATAGTTCATGAGTTTGCAAAGTCATCTCTCTCCATTTGCCTCATCAGAACTCTATAGTGACTCCTACCAACAGCTTGACCAAGGTCAATAGTACCATCACCACCTGGGTGTCCACTCTTGGCTGTGCTATAGCTGCCAACCATACCTTTTCCTACTATCCTCCTTCCACCACCGCTGCTCTGACCAATGCATTCAGCAACCAGGCCTGGCAGTCAACACAGTAGGCCCACCAGGGCTTACCAAGCCCAGCTCTGTACCCAACACTAAACAAGGCACAAAAGGACATGAACAAACAGTGCCAAACATATTTCCTACCCCAAAATAGCTCACAAATTTGTTGGGAAGAAGATATAATCTTTAGAGAATAAGATAGCAAAAACATTCAATGTGACACAGTAAAGATGATGACAATGATTGGGCAAGGACCACAAATTTAACTTTTTTATTTCATTTGTGCCTTCTCTTCCAAGTTTCTAGACATTGGTTGGCCAGAGGTAAATTAAATTTTAATCTTGTCTGGTTTAAAGTTTTGTCTGACCCAATGATTCTGGTAGTCCTATTTGGTAATGCTCAGCTGTTTGATACCCACCTTCCAAAAATGGTAAAATCTTAGAAAACAGTTGTCCTGTCTATCTAGGTGGTTTTGTGTCGCTCTGACCAAATCTTGGTCCATCTATGACCTTTGATAATATTAGAGTCACCCCAGAAAGTGGATTTATTTACACCTAGCTGCAGTTACCGGTCCAAAAACTAGATTTATTTCTATCTAGCTGCAATATGCATAAAGAAAGAAAAAAGAGATCTGTTTATAACAGGTGTGGAGACCAGGCATTATTATTATTTTTAAACAAGTAAACTGAGACCCAAAGAGATCAGCAATGCTTTAGAATAATTGTTATGGGCTGAATTGTGTCCCAGAAATTCATGTTGAAGTCCCAACTCTCACTAAATCAGAATGTGGCAATATTTGGAGACAGAGTCTTTAAAGAGGTAGTTGAAGTCATTCAGGTAGGCCTTTATCCATTACCATAGTATCCTCATAAGAAGAGGAAATTTGGACAGACAGGCACAGCCAGTAGAAAATGTGAAGACAAGAGAGAAGACAGCCACTACATGCAAAGGAGAGAAGCAAGCGAAACCATCTCAGATATAGAAACCATCTAGATCTCAGATGGCTGGCCCCCCAAATTTGTTTAAGCCACCCAGTATGTGGTAGTTTGTCACGGCAGTCCTAGCAAACTAATACAATAGGAAACCTCTAAAAACATCTTTCTAAGAACAGTACAACAACAACAAACAAATACAAAAAACAAAAAAAACCAGGGTTTTTGTCTTCTTTTCATCCAGTATTAGCTGTTTTATACACTTCAACAGTATCTGGCACGATGGATGTTCAACAATGTTTGTTGAATTAATAAGTTAATATTATCCTTTTAGTTAATTCAAAATATTATCTTAATACATTTTAATAACCCAAATAAAAAACCAAACTGAAAAAATAATTTCTTCCAGTTACAAAAAATAGTCACAGATATTTAAAGTATAGCGTAGGTATAGTAAATAATATTGTAATCACTATGTATGATGTCAGATGGGTACTAGACACCATGGTGATCATTTTGTAAGTTATATAAATGTCTAATCACTATGCTGTACACCTGAAACTAATATAATATTATAGGTAAACTGTAACTGAAAAATAAATTTTAAAAATCATTAAAAAATTAACTTACTCATTTAAAAAATTCTACATTTATATGAAAGCTAATTCCTAATCAATGTTAAATAAACATTTTTGAGGTCAAAACAGCAACATGCTACAAGTCATCATGTCTACAAATGTTAATAAGTTACTTCCTATAGGTAAAAGCTTCAGATTACAGAGAGGTGACTAATAAGAGTATTTTATTTGAATTTTCATATGTGTTCCTATAGCCAGAGCCCTCCTAAGAATCAACACCTTGCTTTATTTCTATCATCTAATTGATCTCTTCCAAATCCGTCTGAAGTTGTTAGAAGTACAATTTTCTCCAACTGATAAATGGAGGAGGTGAACTGGAAAGTCAAAGAATATTCTTCAGTATTGGAGAACAGGCTCATGAGGAAATCAGTTAAACAGGATAAAGACAGTTAAACATATACACTTGGAAGAGGCAGGGGAGAGGAGAGAGAGGGAAGGAACTGAGGGAAGCAGTTTTGAGTTCCCCCTCCCTCAATGAATTGGATCATATCTAGAGCCCAACAATTTAGAACGTTTTCACACTCTATTAAAAAGGGTTTGGTTCCTGAAGTATCTCCACAGTATCTCCAGTATTTAATTAGAAGACCTTGACTTCTATGTACGCAGTCCCATTCATTCATTTACTCCATAACTACTTGAGCATGTACTATGTGCAAGAGACTCTGGTGGGCCCTAGGGATGAGACAGAGGACAAAACAGACAAAAACATTCCTATGCTTACAGAGCTTACATTCCAGTGGTGGGGACAGAAAAATAAAAATGATAAATGTGTAAAACATATAACATATTAGATAGTATTTGGTGCTAGGGAGAAAAAATAAAACAGGAATGAAGGATATAAAATGTGAGGGATGGGTTGAAATATTAGATTAACGAAAAATGTTCTCATGAAGTTGGTTTAGGAGGCAGACTATATGAGAAAATGCTGAAACCTTTTCTTACCTTCCCAAACAGTATGCTTAGATCTAGTTTCAAGGAGCCTGGCTTCCGTTCACAGCTCCACTCCTTATTTATTGTGTGAACTTGAGCAAATTTCCTGCGTTTTCTGTGTCTTAATTTCTTTATTTGTAAAATGGTGATAATTACACTTAACTTGCAGAGTAGTACCAAGTTAACGCAAAAATAAAAAATATATATGTCAAGTGCTTGAAACAGTGACTGATATATAAGAACTTGGTAAATAATAGGTTTTTAAATTGTTCTTATTTTTTAAATTATTTCTGAAAATTGATTTCAACATTGTTAAAAGGAGATTCATGCCAGACTACCTCACTGCATTGCTGTGGTAATCAGATAAGATATAAAGAACTCTTGGAGCCTGGATCACAGTAAGTGCTAAATATATGCTTCCTGCTCTTTTTACTGTTGTAACCAAGTAAAATACTTATTCCTTTTTTTTTTCTCTTTAAAGATTTTATTATTTATTTTTAGAGAGAGGGGAAGGGAGGGAGAAAAAGAGGGAGAGAAATGATCGATATGAGAGAAAAACGTTGATCGGCTTCCTCTCACTGGGCCCCCACCAGGAACTGAACCTGCAGTGCAAGACATCACCCAATCAACTGAGCCACACCCATCAAGGCTAAAATACTTACTTCTTAACAACCGAAATAACATTTCTCTTGGAAAAACAGATGTTGGAAATAGAAGATGAGATTCTAAGGCATGGATATGTGTCTGCAATAATCTAAGCAAAAAAAAGAAGAGCCAGTTAAGTTGATCCGTGCTTGAAAACCAGAGGTGAGGAGTTTGAGAGGGAAAAGAAGCAGAGGAGAAAAGGTAGAAGAAAGAGGGAGAAGGCCAAGGAGTTGTGAGGCTACAGATTTATAGGGTGAGGAAATCGGGCATATTCTCTAAGGAATGAATGGTAGACACACATTTTACAAACAGGGGTGTATAAAATTCAATAGAAAATTATTTGTTTTCTTGCTACATGAACTCTTCTGTCTGCTCATGACATCAAAGTCTTTAGTAAAGACGGTTATTATTCACAAGTGCTTTGTACAAATAAGTCTTTTGTGCAGATTAGGAAGGATTTGGTGAGCCAAAAGTGACCATGAAAACGTGAACTCCACAGGAATTTGGAGAAATCTTAGAGAGGACTTTGAGCTTCTCTAAGGAGTAGATAAAGCCTTTAGACAATCCTACCTAATTCTCTGGCATTTGAATGACAATATTAATAATAATGACAAGAGCATTGTTGTGTGTGTGTGTGTGTGTGTGTGGTGTATGTGTGTGTGTGTGTGTATTCTGGTGGTGGAGGGGAGTGGATATTAAGGTGACCTTACACAATGGTGGGACCCAGCTAAGCAGCCTCTGTAAGTCTTTTGTCTAAGGCTGAAACTTAAAGTACACAGGGCAGGCAGGTCATCAGGAAGAAAAGACATATAGTAGGACTGAGCAAGTACACTCCAAAACCCACAAGGATGGAGACAGACTACAAACTGCAATATTAGTTATAGCTGCCTCTAACTTTGATGATGTTGGTGTCCGGGGCCCTTTGTCACATAACTAAATATACATGTGACTCAAGTCATAGAAAGGATCCCAAGGAAGGTGGATACTGTCCTGTGCCAATGACATAAACCAACAGGTATCCACAAAGTCTGTTGGTACAAACTACGAGAGCAGCTGCCCAGCTTTCCAAGCATAAAACACAAAATGGTTGCTGTTTTGCTTTCAACTTCCAAATCTATTGCAGACATGTCTCTTGTGACCCATCCAAACCAGACACATTTAGGGGAGGGATTTCTAGGAAACAAATTTCAGTCTAGCTGAGTTGACATATTACAAGGCCACCATGTTAATAATTCTCCATATCACCTGAGATAGATGTTTCGTATTCATTTGCAATTAAGAAAAATGAAGCTTGGGTGAAGATAGGTAATTTACCTGGAGTCACAAAGCTAGTAAGTGGCAGAGGCAAAATTCCAAATATCTCTACCTTCTCTAACTTGGATATATTAATTAACAAGGATCCAAATGAAAATAGTGATTTAATAGGTATCCCCAAAGAAAGCCTCTAATAATATTAATTTTTATGGTAATAAGCCCTTACAAATGTAAAAACACTTTGTAGTTTTCAATATTGCTTCTTATAAACTTTTCCTCTGAATTTTCAGAACAACACTGTGAAAAATGTAGGTGAGTTTACCTACACTATATAGATGAGGAAACTAATTCTTTAAAACCACACAGCTAGTGGCAGAGCCAACTCTGGAATCCAAGTCTCTTGACTTAGCCTATTATTTCAGAGCCCCATTTAAATTAAAGTAGCTGGCTAGAGTTGACAAATCATCCAGAAAAGAAAGGAAAGGAAAAGTGATAATAGACCATAAACAGTAGATCTGGTGACAGTTCTGTTAAAAAAATTCAAAACACAATGCCACGGACCTGCTCCTGGATAGCAAGTGAATTTGCCTACCTCATCCTTACCCTCATCCCTTTGAGAACAGGAACCATTACCCATTACCTGACATGGTTTTCCATGTCCAACCACTAGGTTCTGAGGATGGTAGATGGACATGGGTTGGTCAGTTTTAGGGAGAAACAAGGGTGTTGTGTGTGAAAGGAGTCAAAATCTTATTTTATAAAAAAACTGAAGTTTTCTCTTGTCCAGACTTCATGATAAATGTAACTATTTAGAATGTTGTAGCTAGAATTTATCCAATTCTTCTACAAGCATTTGTGGAATTTCTATCATGGACAAGCATAACGCTAAGCACTCTTGGACACAACATGAATCAAATGTAGATTCCAACCTTGAGTTACTTACAAGAAATAAGTCAATGAGGCATGAAGGTAAATCTACATACCTTTAGATGCCATGAGAGAAATTATAAATCAAGTTCTATGGGAGTTCAGCTAGAGATCATTACTTCTGGCTAGGGATAATAAAGGAAGGTTTTGTGGAGCTAGAACTTGAAGATGGCATCTAAAGAAAGCAGCTATGAAAGAGAGTTGTTTAAATTCCCTGGATCATAGGGCATGTGAGGTGAAGAAGTGGGATATAGGTTGGAAGGGTAGGTTGGGAGTATTAGGAAATAAAGTTAGAAGGGTAATTGAAGCCAGATTGAGGTAGGCCTTGAAAGTCTTGATAAGAAATTCAAAATTTACAATGGGGGACCCAAAAAAACCTGGAATTATTTTCTGGAAGGCAGGCCCCACTTAGTAAAGGCTTTGCCCACTAAATGAGTGTTCTAGGAACCCATCTGTATCAGTGTACCAGCTGGTGGTGTTGTGAGAGGCTGTGTTCAACTTCAGTGAGCTGAATTTTTTTTTAAGACTCTTTCAACACACTTGCCTATTTCATGATGGGTGATTTATGAATGCACCTGCCCACACCATGCTGAGTGTTCAGCAGTTTCTGACAAAAAATAGCATGACCCCTGTGCCCTACCCTCCCAAGTCAGGTGATTTCACTCCTAAGTGACTTTTTTTGTGTTTGTTTCCCAGGATGGAAAAAGTCCTCAAAGGGAAACATTTTGCCCATGTGGAAGAGGTGAAACAATAAACAACAGAAGCACCAAAAAGTATCAAAACTGACATGTTCAAAAACTGTTTCAAGCAGTGGAAAAAACATCTTGATAAGTGTATTGCATCAAATGGAGAGTACTTTGCAACTGAAATTCTCAAAGAGTTTTGGGGCAACTTGAGACACTTATATTAACTATAGTTTGCAAAGTTTGAAGAAAATCAAACCTCAACTAATTTACATTTAATTATTTTCAATCCTAATTGTCATGTAATACATATTTATTCATTCCTTTTAATCAAATGTAATTTATTAACTCTAGCAATATTCCTTTTGACTAGTCCCCCATCCTCAATGATGATTGCCTGGGTTTGGCTAGAGGAGTCAGAACAGTCAAGGAACAAAAATGTCCTATTGCTGACTAGATCCAATGCTCAGCTTAGTCTGTTCAAATGCCAGTATAATATTGTTTTGTTGTCTTCAATTATTGTGTTTTATAATTTGATGGCCCTTGATTGGAAGAGAAATCTCTAGCCCATCAGTACCTCATTATTCTGATGGAGAGAATTTATTACAAGGATGGTTGCCTCTGAAAATATCTCAACAGGAGTCACATTGAGTCTTTTCACTTCAATAACTAGGAAAATGAATGCACTTAGGCGAGACCGCTCATGAAATTATCCATCCCTGCATCATCCAACAGTCATATGATAATGTCCCACGCTACGGTGACTGCATAACACTCACATGAAACTTCATTCTCATGGGAGAGAAGAAATCAAGTCATTATACTGGCACTGTTTCTTAAAGATTACACAGCATGAGACAGTGAAAAAATAGGGAAAATTTTTAAATTTTTAAATCTTTAAATATACATTTGTATGTGTAAAAATACCAAAGTATATTATTCAATATATTAATTTAATATTACATTATTTAATTTATTGTTACATTTTTTTAAATTAAAATAATTCCACTTTCTTCCTGAAAAGTGCAAATGACCCACTCTCAATAACATGTTCCAAAGACCAATGGACAAATATCCAATTATCTTATTTGTTCATTTTTGTAGAAAAAAACACAGATTATAACAGAAACCAATTGCCCCCTTCCCAATCAAGTATAATATATTGGGCTGGCCAAAAAGTCCACATGGTTTTTTCCATAAAATAAAATACACATTTTTCATTTTCACCAATAACTTTATTGATTTGGATATTTTGAGTATGTCGGCTACCTCTCACATGGTATAATATTGGTTGTTCCCAATTAATGTCTCAGTTTCATCACTATCAACTTTAACTGGTCTACCTGACCACGGAGCATCGTCCAGTGAGAAATCTTCAGCATGAAGCTTCGCAAACCACTTTGACACATTGTCATAGCACCTTATCTATACACTGAAAAAATCTTTTTTTGTGTTTCAGTTGCATTTTTACCTTTCTTGAAATAATAAAGCATAATATGCTGAAAATGTTTCATATTTTCTTCCATCTTCAGCATTAAAGTGGCTACACAAAATTTCATTAATTTTTACTCCTTTTTTAGATGCATGCTGATATGACAGCTGTCACAATACAATCTAACAAAATTGTCTCAAATGAAGTTAAAGACAACAAAGCACTACTAGAGCCATCATACAGAAACAGCTAAACGAACTTTTTGGCCAACCCAATAAATAGATGATGATATCTAGCATTTATTTAATTATACATTTTTATACAATTAGTTACTAATTTTGGCTAAAGCTACTTTATAAATTCCATTGTCTTCTTTGACAGGTATGAAAAGGTAGAACCATTCTCTAAAAATAAATAAAATTTTTTAAAAAGAAAAGAACAAAGAAAAGGTAGAACCAGAACCCCAAGTGCGGGAGAACTGGAGAATTCTCCTAGAGAGGAAGGAAAGGTAGAGAAGCAGAAGGACAGCCAAACCAGCAGCAGCCAGGGAGTCGTGGAGGGTTTTGGTCCTCCTCAGTCCCCCCCCCCCACCATTACTCCCCAGAACAAACCAACCCTCTAACAATTCACCTTTTAAGCTTTTATTTAGTCTTTACTATTATTCTCCTCAAATGAATACTATTCTCTATCCACAAAGCCTTCTTATCATGTAGCTAAAACATACTGGGTTCAGAGAAGAATCAAATGAAAAAGCAAATCTCCCTCTAGCAAAACTGTTGAAAACACATTCCTTTAAGGTTAAAATTAAACAGCCTCATCTGACTTTTTTTCCCATGCAGCAAACACTGGGTCTGTCTCCAGCCTTTGCTGGCTGCCCTGCACATTTATAGCAGTCCACAGAGACCTCCGAGAGGCAAGGAACCAGCAGAATGAAAATGGAACAAATGATCCACCACCCCAGAACTTTGTTTCTAGGAGCAACTAGTGTCCCCTTCCAAATCTCTGAGGCTATAAATGATGGGAATTAGTAGGGGGAACGATGTGGTCCAGAAAAAAATATGTGTGGACCTGAATGGCTTGTTATTATTAAATTTCCCTACTGGGTCAACATACTGCCTCTTCAAAGTTTACCAGATTTCGCCTAACCTCATCCACATTTAAAGTCTATGGAAAAACAGGAGGGCCTTTCAGGGGGAAGTTCATTCATGTTTGGATTCAGGCAGACGTAGGGACCTTTAATAGCACTGTCATTATCCTGCAGGGCACACCACAGAGCAACCAGTGAGCTCTCCCTCAATGGGCAGAAAATTTCCTCTGGAATTTACAGAGCAGAAACCTTAAACACACATCACCATAAGAACCAGATTACATAATGTCTCCATCACCCTCCTGACAGCTACAATTATGAGTCAATCCCTGGTTTAAATATGAAACCGGAAGCTCTGTGTTTCCCCTCTGAGTATGTGGCAGGCTAAGTCGAGCTCTCCAGGCCTGTCAGTTTGGAGATTTGAGCTGCTCCCACAGTCACTAATTTAGTATGAGACCAAATGACGGGGTAATTAAAAGCAGCGCTGTAGAGACCTACTCCAGGACCAGATGTTCTCCTTGTTTAACCATTGCCCACATAAGAAACAGAATAGCCCCCCTCCTTTTATTTTTCCTTTTCTTTTTCCTCCCCAGCTAATTTCCGTCTTCTGATCTTTCAATCCCACAAAATAAAATAAAAATACAAGTCCCATTACCGAAAGATGACATGCTATTGAGCACATACCTATAAGTTGTAATGTGCCCCATAGTCTGCTCTTTATACTTCTTTAAGCCTCCCGGTTCAGAAGACTAAGTTGCCCAGGCAACCTCACATGACTAACAGCTTCATGTAGCCCCACCTAGCTGTAAGGACTCAGATTTGAGTCAACATGGGCCACCCTGGCACTTAGTAGTCCAGAGACTAATTAAATAGCATTGCTTTTTGGTGTTTTATCAGTCAAAGACTGGCTGAATGAGGCATCCCCTCCCCTTTTATTGCCCAAAAGGCAGGACAAATAGAAGTCTCCACCTTAACTTCTGGAGAGCCTTGGCTAGAAAGGCCATGGGCCAACTGGTAAATAAAGAAGAGATCTTCCCTTCACCTTTCTAGCTACTGGACAAATAACAAGAGAGAGAGAAAAGGGGAGCTAATAATTTAAATCTTCCAAAAATGGAACAATATGTAATACAGGTAATCTGATTTTATCAAATTAGATGAACTAGCTTTAATATGTCCTTTGGGATCCAGAGTCTGGTCACTATCTAAACTACAGAGTTCTCTAGTATTAAATACATAAAAACAGAATCTTTGAGCACCAGACCTGCAGCTGAAGCACATGCCCTGACCAGGAATTGAACTTGCAACCTCCTGGTTTATGGGACGATGCTCTAACCAAGTGAGCCAGCCACACAGGCCAGAGCTTGGGGTCCCATTTTTTAAATGGACTATTACTCACCACATGATCACTGTTTGTCAGGGGTGGGGGAACAGTAATGGGAGTTGAGGGTAATGAGAAGAGCTCTATTTATTTATGTCAGTGTCACTTAAGTGATATTTCCCGCAGATACCTGGAGATGTATTTGAAGTAGAATGTATTTGAATGACGGAATGATGGACTACTCACACTCCTTGCAAATATAAAACATGATTCACGCTTGCCACTATTACCCATCCACTTGCTGGCAAAGAATGACTCCTCCACCTGAGTGCCCCACATTGCCTTGGGTCATTTCAGGAAACATTTGTAGCATGTTTGTGCTCTCAAAAATGGCTTCCTACTCTTCAAACTTCTCTCGAACTTCTGCCTGGCCAAGGTTCCCCAATACCCACCTAGTTCCCCCTATTTCTTATTTAGATTCATAAATGACAAAAAAAAATACATTAAGTTAGTATTAATTCCTTGCATCCCTGGTTTTATTCATTTGTTTTATGTATTTGTTATGCACTTATGATGGTCAGGGACTGCTCAGGGCACAGGGGACACTGGAATAAGAAAGATAGTTTAGTGTTTGCAAGAAGGCATATTCTTGTGGAGCGAGACCAACTATTAGCACTAGCAATGTGTTACAAAGTCAAGAAAACAAGTACTCATATAAACATTGACTGGAGTTCCATTCCCATATATCTTTCATGTGTGCCAGTAGGTGAGTTGCTCACTTCCAATTTAAAAAGAATCCCACAAGCACCCAGACCTTCGTGGTATCAATTCTCTAGCCTTTTAATATTCATTTTAAGAAATGAAAAATATGAAGCTCAGAGAGATATGTAGGGTTTGGTGGGGAGAGGGGCATACATTTGTACCAATGTAGGCAGTAGGAAAATCTTAGAAAATCATCTGAATATTAAAATAGCTATCCCATCTTAGTCCTTCAACATTTGCTGGCTACATCATTTTTACAGCTCTGGCTGTGACCACTTCTGGACCTGAGACATGGCCCACACCACCTCTGAGAAAATGGAAAATGAGGAGTAGTGACCTCAGAAACAACTTCCTCCTCCAAATGCAGTTTCTTGTCCGCCGAAACCTTTACAGCAGGGCAGGTGGTGTAAATCGTACCAAGGAGCCTTTCAAAGCAGCCAGGCCCGCAGGTCAGCCTGGACCTTGTCCAAACTGGGTTCCACCCACGGTGAAAACCAATCTGTTTAAGGGTGCCCTTTTATGATGTTACAGAACGTCTGCGAGAGAGTGAGCTCAAGTTCCTGCCTGCTCTCTAAGTAACCGTCCCCACAAAGGTGCACACACACGCTCTGAGACAGAGAAAAGCTTGACAGGGCTTCCCTCCTCCCAGTCCTGCAATGAAATGCGCTTTAATCGCATCAAAGGGCTCTTCTCAATGGGGTTTCAGAGCCGCGAGAGCGGCGTTCCCAGCGAGGGTTCCTTTCCGGCTTGCCAGCATTCCTGCGCACTGCGAAGGGAAGGGGATGGGGCTCCTTCGGGAGGGCCAGAGGCTCATTTCCATTCCTGTCGCATACAGCCTCCGTTGTGCGGGCCGGGCCTGCGGAGGACAGCCGCGGCCGCCGGCGAACAAAGCGGCATTCATCCCCAGGGCCGGCTTCCTCCCGGCCGCTCGCAGCCCCAGATGGGCTGGCTCCGGCACGCCATCCTGCAGACCCGGGCGCGCGGCCCGGCCCGGCGCGCACAGGGCCCGATTCAGGAGGCCGGCTCTGGCCGGGGCGACCCGGGCTCCTTTCTCAGCAGACACGACCATGAGGCTCGCCTGAAGCCCGCCTTCCTTTCTGGGCGGGGGGTCAGCGGACACTGAGTCTTTTCAGCGTGGAAATCCTCAGTTTACTCACGGCTCGTTAAGAACGAAGATGTCAGTTTCCATGGCCCTCTCCCCGGCTCCCCACCCCCGCCCTTCGGGATGGTACGGCCCGAGTTCCCAAGTTGTGAGAGGACTTTGTTTCTCCTCCTCGGCCTCTGAAAGCCCGACGAAAGGGTCACTTCCTGACTTTTGTGTCTCTTCAACCCAGTGCCTTGAAAGTTCTTACCCTCTTGTGACTAAGTACATAATTGCAAGCCTTCTCCGTAACTTTTTTTCAGGACTTAAACATTCCTCTAGGTTGAAGCTTTGGGACTCTGGCTTCACAACAAAGGCCACTGTTTTTCCTCTCCCATCTCACTCCTGGGAAAAAGAAGCACAGAAAAGAAAATGTACTTGTTCAGCACCCCTGTTCTCAGCCTTCAAGCATATTTCCTCTGCCGCACACATTAGACCAACAACAGGTTAATGCTACAGAGTTCTCACGTCAAATAAAAGGGTCTCAGTATCTCTTTTCCTTAGCTCCCAGGCAGCTGCGAGGAGCTGGGGCTTGATTCCTACTTCACAATCTGAAGCAGAAACAAGCTCCAGACCCACATTCCTGGGACGCGGATTAAACAGGGAATGGCAGAATGAAAGAACGCCAAATATAGGAAGACTTATCAACCCTAATCCACTCATTTTACAGATAAGAAACAGATAAGATCTGAGAAGGGAAATGACTTGCCCTCCCTCAGAAGGAAGCTGGTTCATTTTAGGGCATCTTAAACAATTGTCCTCAAGCAAACGTTCAAAAGGAACTTAAAAATAACTTTTGACACACACACACACACACACACATAAAAACTCCAAGAAAAAAATACTGTTCAAAAATATATTCTATAGTGGGGGGGGGGCGTGAAAGGGCCTCCCCTTGAATTAGTGGGGAAAAGATGTGAACCCAGGTTTGAAATGAGGATTAGAAGAATATCAAAGTATTTTCACCAAGAATGCTCCCTGTTTCTGTTACTTCCTGCATTTGGAACATTGCTGACCTCTCTTCTTGAAGTAATGTATTGCATCCTTGATGTGGTGAAAAAAAATTTTTTTAATTTAAAAAAACCAAAACTGGTCACTCACCACTTTAAGACTCTTTCACTCTTGCTAGAAGAAAAGTCCAGAATCTTAAAGAGGAGATAGGCTTACTTTGTAGTGGTTATTTGTGAAGATACAAATAAATCAGTGGATAAACAGATAAAGGATAGAGTGCTTGCCATGTACCAGGCACTATTCTAAGCACTTGACATGTATTACCTCATTTAATCCTCATAATAATTTATGGGGTTTACTATTAATCTCCCATTTTACAGAAAAGAAATCAAGGCTGAGAGGTTACCTTTAAGTTTATCAAGATCACACGAATGTTAAGTGGCCAAGCCAGACGATCTGCCACCTAGGTCTGATGTCTTCCACACTAGGCTTTACTTTATGCACAAACACATGGGAACACACCCTGGGCTAGAGGTCTGGAGTTGGGATCCAGAGTTGCTGTAGCCAGACATAGCTCTTTGTGCTTCTGAAAGAGGCCACAATGGCATGCCTGAATAGGAGGGAGAATCTGCTTCATCCTGTCTGGCCTGGAAAGAAAGAGAGCCCTTCTGAGGACTAATTTAACGCTGAAACTCCCCTTTCAGAATCCAAAATAGTGTGAGTTAATAGTCACCACCTATTTCGAGCTGCCTTGTGATTTTTTTTTTTTTTTTTTTCCCTAAGCAATGCTTGGTAAACTACAACAGTGTCTCAGTTGCTGTGTCAAACAAAACTTGGCTTCAAGTTCGGATCTGCCATTTCCAAGATACGAGATTTGGGAAATATTTAAGCACTATAAATCTTAGTTTCCTCATCTCTAAACTGGTGAAAATAAGAATATCTGCCTCATTGGCTTGATGTGAGGATTAAATGAAATTATTCAAGGAAATGTTCACTAAGGCATTTGTCCTACGGAAAGCATTTGTATCAATTCATGTAGACTAGGCTACACTATGGTTTAAAAAAATCTTAATTATAACGACACAGATTTACTTCTCACTCACTCTATATACCCATCTCAAGTTAGCTGGAAGTTCTGTTCCGTATCTTTTTACCAGGGAAGTATCTGCTATCTCAAACCTTGCCAGTTGTCATGGCAAAGGGGACAAAAAAAGAATTGGAGGGTAATTAGACTGATAATGAAATGCTCAGCCTCGAAGTAACACACATCACTTTTCCTTATAACTCCTCAGCCAGAACTAACACACTCCCTCCCATCTCACACCCCAACTATAATAAGGCCATGTACCCAGTATGGGGGAACATAGTGGACTGCAAATGCATGTGGCCAGTGCTAATGACTGCCACCACATTCAGTAAAAAACTGCTATTCTTATTCCTTAGGATAGCAAATACCAGTTGTTTGTGACTTCCAGATTCATAGTTAGTCCATGAGACTTAGAGCAGCTTTAATGCAGCTGTAATCTCAGAGGTCATGTTTTGACAAGATTCGGCAATGGCTTCTGTCTGCACGAGCCTGCAAAGGTATTCTCCAGCTTCTCAGGGGCTCCACCTTCCCAGGAGAGGAAGAAAAAAACACCGTCGAAATGCTCTTCTTTGGAGTTTGTAGTGGGAGGGAGCAGAAAATACACAATTAAGAGCAAACACAGGTTTCCTCGACCACTGAACTTATAGGAAAGACGCTGTAGTGACAGAGCACATCACTGACCTGATTTTCTCCCACATCAGATTTACTCAGCTGTGTCCTATGAACACGATTCCTAACCTCTCCTCAGCATTCCCCAAGTCATTTTAAATGAACTTGCCTTTGTTCTCTGAACACTTCAAACCTCACCTGGAGTTAATTAGACACATACCTTGTTGATCGACTGACCTACACAGAAATGCTTATCTACTCCTCTCTTTGACTTATACTCAGTTTTAAATTATTCTATTCTATTTTTATCTGGCCATGCCCCTATTTTTGGGTATTTTAATTTTTTATTTATTGATTTGAGAGAGATCTGTTGTTCCACTTATTTATGCATTCATTTGTTGCTTCTCATATGCGCCCTGATCAGAGATCAGACCCACAATTTTGGCATATCAGGACGACACTCTAATCAACTGAGTTACCTGGTCCCCAACCAAGGTTATTGGGCATTTTAGACTGTTATTAATTTGTCAATATCATAAATATAAAAAATAACATTACAGTAAATATTCTGCTACCCAAAATCTCCATCTGCATACATAATAAACTCCTGATGCTGAAATCTAGGTAAAATCTCGTGAATTTTACTCCAGAAAAGCAATCTGACCCATGTGGCAGCCCTCACTTCTATTTGCCTAATTACCTGACATCACAGGAATTCCCTGGCCCATTGACATCATGGACAACAGTAGGACCAAATTCTCTGAGAACCTTTTTCAGAATGGTATATATACTTCAAAATTTCCCCATTTAAAAAATATAGTGTAGAAAAGTAGCCTGATTTAAAATAACGATTATAGGACTATATAGCAACAGAAAAGAATGCTTCTGATTCAGTAAGTGAAAAAAAGCAGGCACTTAAAATGGCAACCATATTTTTTTAAGTGATTACAAAAAGGACTGTGGAGGACTACATAAAAAAGTATTCATGTATGAAGCTAATAGGGACAATTTTTTTCCTTTAATCTTCCAGAATTTTAGAACATGGTTATATTGCTTTATAATAATCTAAAAAACCTTAAGGAGAGCAAAGGATCCTTCTGATGAGAATGCTCCCCGGGAAAGCTGTGTAGCAGCTGCTCTTTCAGAAGTTCCCGGCCATCATTGAACTTGAGCCAGCCCCAGTTGCCTGAATGTGGAGGACACATTTGGGTTCCCTAGTGTTTTCTTGTAGCTGCTTCCTTTCCTTCAAACAGGGAACTCCCCGGGTGGCAAAGCAAACAATACAGTGTTGGACATCACCAAGCCTGATTGGGAGGTCTCCTGAAGGCTGAAGACCTCCTCTGAGAGTGGGGACTGAATTTAGGGGGGAAGGGTGGTTCGGAACAAAATGGTTTCAGAACAAGAAACCATTTAAAAGGAACGGGAAATGAGTCCCTCAAACCCAAACCATGTGGAAAGACAGGCCACATCATTTAAACAAACCAGCAATAATACAAGTCTATATAAAAGCCCCGTTACTCCCACAGTCCTGAAAAATCATTTGCAGTACAATGGGGGAAATCTATTTATTTAACTAACACTTCTTAAGCACCTATGTGACCCAGGAATTGGGATTATTTTAAGGTTTCAAATTAAGTATCATCTCAGCCCTACCAGGATATACAGTCTGGACTCTGAAAGAGATAGACATACAAGTAACTAACCAAGTCTGCGCATGGGATAAAGTTGATAAAAGAGGCAGCACATGCCTCTATGTTAACAGAAGAGGCAACTGAAAGGGCCCACCTGATTTGGCAATTGCAGAAGAAATCCCCAGGGTAGAGGATGAGAGTCAGATGCGATTTGAGAGATAAGATGGTAGAGGCTGAGTAAAGACTTTCCTACTTAGAAGCTTACCCAAGAGGAAAACAGAAAAGATAGGAGGATAGATAGTAGCTTAAGTTGGAATTCAGTATCAAGGGAGGGTAATTTCTCAGGTAGGAGAGGCCTGAATATGTTTATAGATTAAGAGAAAAAATTAGGCATAGAGGGAGAAGTTGAAGACCCAAGACGGACAGGGGAGGTGGGAAGGGATGGCATCGGGCCCACATGTAACTAGTGCTATCTCTTTCTCTAGGGATTTTTACCCTGTCCAACACAACTTGCCAAACATCCCTCTCTGTATAAAGAGCTCATACATTCCAGCTTTTCTCCTGGCATGGTTTTAACAGGGTATTAGATCTAAGAGTCTATCTTATGTAAAGCTGGCACTTTTTAAGTAACAATGATTTTATTGAATGTATAGATTTTTGTCTACTCTGAGGCGTCAAATTAATAACAATTTGATACTTCCCTTTGCCTTTTCTTCCTTCCTCAAGATGAACCTAAACATGACCTCAGAGTTGCAGGTGCAAGGAAAAAAAGATGCACCTCAAGTCACTGCATTCAGAGAAACCCAGGAACCCATACGCAAGAATAAAAGAGGGAAGCAGTTGTCTTAGGGAGTATTATGTTTTCTTTTCTTTTTCAAATGTTTTAGTTTTTAGTTACATTGCCTTTTAATCCATTTTCAATTATTTATTCTTTCAAACTTTATTGGTTTATCACAGATGTACATCTGGTGATGAAACATGTAAAATTAAAATGATGCAAATATTCTTGTTAGAAATAATGCTTTTACTATTAATTAGTTACTTGGGTTTTTATTTTTTCCTTCAATTAATCAAACTAATGCTCATTCTCTAAAAATAGATATTTGAGTAGAAAAGACAATAATGAAATGAAATAATTATTTGTAAGTAATTTTCTGAAGTGTTTTAAAATATAAAACTTTCTACAGAATTCTAGTGGTCAAAGGAAATTACAGGATACAGGGTCTAGTCAACTTAAATAGCAAATCTTATTTTATCTTTTCTCCATCTTTTAGAGATAATGTTACAGTCTGAAAACAACCACTTCCTGTTGCTAAGATCAGTAGACTATCATTTTGTACTAACGTATGAGATACTTATTTTTTCACTCTCACTCAAAACCAGCACCCAAACTAGCATTGATTAACTAAGAGGCTATGGAATGTGGTATGGAAATAGAAAAGATGAAAATACTAATGCATTTTTATTCATAAAAGGTACATGGAAATTTAATATTTTTTCCTTTTAATTGCATTACTGCTTTAAAACCTTGTGAAGGTTGGCCTTTTAAACCTCCAATAAGTAAATTGTTAATTCACATGTCTAGGACACTGAAGCCTTCTCTGAGAAAAGCCAGCACAACTCATAAAAGGCATTTTATTTTATGTAAGTAACCAGCTCACCTATTTCAGTGAGGACCAATCAATATTATAAGGTCGGTAGGATTGACAGTAAGTGTTATTTACCTTGGATGAATAGTTATTTTAACATCTGCAAGAAACTATGGTCTAAAGCAAACGTTGGGGCATTATAGTCCATGGGCCAAGTCCCACCTGCCATCTATTTTTGTAAATAAAGTTTTATTGGAGCCCAGCCATACTTATTCATTTATATATTTCTATGACTGCTTTAAGGCTTCGATGGCAGAGTTGAGCTGCTGCAACATTGACCACACGACTCACAAAGCCTAAATATTGGCTCTCTGGTCCTTTACAGAAAAGATTGACTGCCTGTGCCTATTTGAAATATTACAAAAACAATTACACAGTTTTTTCAATGTGTGTCTCAAAGAGTACCTGTACCTTTCCCCCCAAGAAAGAAGAGCAATTCAGGGCTTACTCAAATAAACAGCTGTTTTTTAAGCTAAAATTTTCTGTTTATGTCAACTATAGTAAAAACTGATAATGCTTTCTGTAATACACTCCAAAAATTCCTCCAAATCACTCCTTAAAAAGCATAATTGGCCTTCTCATACCACTTTAGAATTTGAAGAGCCTGATCTGCTACTATATGTACATATTTTGGTCAAAGTGGTTTCTTCCCCCACTTAGTGTTCAGTTTTATTTTTCAACATTTATTCTTCTATGTGAGATTCTTCCTCTGAACAATAGATAATATCTCAGCCCACTTAACTATTATTTCTATCCTTGGATTCCTTTCAGTATATTTGGGTTGGGTTTTTCCTAGTGTGTTTCTGGAAATGTGCTTTTCTATATTTACTCTGCACATGACTGGTTCACTGTGCTTCATTTTACTTCCTTCCTTAACAAACTATTTTGTTAACAGTGGTTTTTTTTTTTTGTTTTGTTTTGTTTTTTCCTATTCTTTATCCTGTTGCAGTTAATTTTAAGGTGCTACTGATTCCCTGACACCTGAACTTCAAGGTAGAGTATGTCAGTTCTACTTTTCATGGGGATTATCTAAAGGTCACATGAATCTTTGATTCTTTTAAGACATTTTCCCTGAAAAACCTGCCTTTTTATTAAAGGTCCTTTCTAATGGGATTCAAACTACAGGTTTTACTGAATAGCTAAGTTACTTTTCTTATATATTTTTGGTAACATGTATGGGTATGTGTTGCTACACTAATAACAATTCCAAGGGATTTTTTAAAAAGACCAGCAAACCCACTTTATATTAAATCACCTGTGTTAAGTATTATCATGTGCCCTTTATATGCAACATGAAAATGAAACTACCACCTTTTCTTTAAAACGGAAAATATGAGCTGGATTATGGCCTTTTAAAGTCCATTTAGCTGAACACAAACAGCTGTTTGGATACAAACAACTGAAGAATTATGCCAAGACAACATTAAATATTTGACGTCAACCTGTTCAAATGGAATCATCACTAGTGATCAATCACAATGTTCTGCAATCAAAGCTACCCTTTCTAACATTTTGATTCTGATTTAAATAAAAACATCAGAGACTTGCTGGCTATACTGATAGCAAGTTAGAAAGGATACTTAACAGGGAAGCACCATGCTGAAATAAACAATGAAATTAACAATGATAAGTGTTTAAAGAGTAGCTAAATGGCCAGAGATCTGTGGGAAAAACTAAAGTTTAGACATAAGGCTGAGTGAGATTACTTCTAATGTCCCCACAATTTCTGAGATTATAAAACTGAAACAGATCTAACAATACCCATGTCACATGTTAACATTTCCAAAGCTGTAAAAATTCATTCCCTACAGCCTTGTAATATATTAGATGAAAACAAGTACATATATGATTATTTCTTCTTAATAATCATTGCCAAAACCCAGCAGCTCTCCCAAAGGCTTCCAGAAACCTTGCCTTTCCCACATTAAGGTCCCCAAGTAATAGCTTTGAAGCACTAGGCTGCTTCCATTGATCTACAGCTCTCTACTGAGAGATAGTTTTACAAAGATTTCTGTCGCCTCCACAGTTTTAGGAATGATGGCTTTGGTTTCATCCCTGACAGATCCTGTAATTTGAAATTAAATACTAAACTTACTTGCTAAAGTCTCTTAGGTAATGAAGTTTCTAATTTCAAAAATTAGTAATGGTCTTGGGAAAAACTTGTGTGCATCCCTGATAAAGAAGCTTAGGAAATGCCTTTGCATAGACCTTGAAACAACTTCCTAGTTTTCAAAATGAAAAAATTTTTAAAGTGTATTTTATTGATTATGTTTTACAGTTGTCCCAATTTTTTCTCCTTTGCTCTCCTCTGCCCAGTAACCCCCTTCTCCAGCAATCCCACACCCCTTAGTTCATGTCCATGGATTGTGCATATAAGTTTTTTGGCTTCACCCTTTCCTATACACCAGCCCTGGCTGGTTTGGCTCAGTGGATTGAACGTCGGCCTGCGAGCTAAGTGTCGCTGGTTCGATCTTCCAGTCAGGGCACATCAGAGAAGGAAAACTCTGACTCCAAAAAACCTCCGCTGCCTTGTGGCATACCTCTTCAGGGGAAAGGCTAAGGGAGTAAACCCCGACAGAAAATCCGGAGCCGGAGTCCCTAAGGCGGTTTGACGTTGTAGTCAACACCGGCAACTCCTGCGGCGCACCTGAAGCCAAGCTGTATTGACTCCGTCTTTCCCTTGGACCCTTCAGCTGCGAAGAGAGGGGGGGTCTGCTGCATGGGCAACAGCAGACCCTCCATATCACCCTGCCCAGGCTCTGTAGCTTCAGCTTCACTGGAGAGGACACTCCAGCGTCATCGCAAGATGTCGATTCAACACGGGAGGAGACAGATACCGTGTCACTCCCGAGTCGGACTGCACAGCCATTCTCGGCGGTGCAGATAGACTCTTAAGAAGCTACGCCATCGTCTCTCGAGACGGACGGCTGCCGACGAGTCCCTCTCTATATCACGGTTCACTTATCACAGCCTCACTGTATCGCAGGATTTTTAAAAATATTATATTTAATTATTTATCCTGGATTTTTTGCTATATCGCAGGATTTTGCAGTACTATATATGTATGTTGTTAAAGTTATGTAGGTTTAAGAGTGTAGAATATGTTTAAGAACATAAGTAGTGTTTAATAAAAGTGTGGAAAAGGTTAATAAGGGAGTGGGAAAGGTTAAGAAGGGACTGGGAATGGTTTATAAGTGTGTGGGAAGGGTTTATAAAGCCTTAAAATATATATAAATACTAAAATAAATGTAAGGTTCCTACTTCACAGATTTTCACCTATTGCAGAGAGGTCTAGAATTTATACCCACGATAAGTGAGGGAATACTATATTATTCTTAACTTCCCCCTGTCTATTTTATACCAACCAATTATTCTTCTTAATCCCTGCACCATTTCCCCATTTCTCCCGCTTCCCCCTCCCAGCTGATAACCCTCCAAATAATCTCTATATTTATGATTCTGTTCCTATTCTGGTTTGCTTAGTTGGATTTTGTTTTTATTTTTTAGATTCATTTGTTGATAGTTGTGAGTTTGTTGTCATTTTAATGTTCATAATTTCAATCTTTTTCTTAAATAAGTCCCTTTAACATTTCATAAAATAATGACTTGGTGATAATGAACTCTTTTAGGTTTATCTTGTCTGGGAAGCACTTCATCTGCCCTTCCATTCTAAATTATACCTTTGCTGGATAGAGTAATCTTGGTTGTAAGTCCTTGTTTTTCATCACCTTGAATAGTTCTTGCCAGCCCCTTCTTGCCTGCAAAGTGTCTTTTGAGAAATCAGCTGATAGTCTTATAGGCACCCCTTTGTAGGTAACTCTCTGTTTTTCTCTTGCTGCTTTTAAGATTCTCTCTTTACCTTGAACCTCTGGCGTTTTAATTTTGATGTGTCTTGGTGTGGTCCTCTTTGGGTCTAGATTGTTTGAGGCTCTCTGTGCTTCCTGGACTTGTATGTCTATTTCCTTCACCAAATTTGGGAAGTTCTCCTTCATTATTTTTTCACATAAGCTTTCAATGTCTTGCGCTTCCTTTTCTCCTTCTGGCACCCATATGATTCAGATGTTGGCATGTTTGAAGTTGTCCCAGAGTTTCCTAAGCCTCTCCTCATTTTTTTCAATTCTTATTTCCTAATTCTGTACTGGTTGACTGTTTTCTTCTTCCTTATGTTCCAAATCATTGATTTGAACCCTGGTTTCCTTCCCTTCATCATTGGTTTTGTGTGGATTTTTCTTTATTTCACTTAGCATAGCCTTCACTTCTTCTCTTATGCATTTGCCATACTCAAGCATATCTGTCAAGCCTGTGAACATCTTTATCACCAGTGTTTAAATTCTGCATCTGCTAGGTTGTCTATCTCCTTGTCGCTCACTTTTCCCACTGGATCCTTGGTCTGTTCCCCCTTTTGGGCCATACTTCTCTGCTTCCTCATCTTGACAGGCTCCTGTGTTTGTTTGCCTCTGTGTCTTAGGTAGAGCTGTCACTCCTGTTACATTGTAAGGAGTGGAGCCTTAGGTATTCATCAGTATAAGGTGACCCATCTTGCCATGTTGTGGTACTGTATGTGGGGGAGGGGTCAGAGAGGGAACAATGCCGCTTGCTCAGCACTTGCCCCTTTTCCAGGCATTTCTTTCACATTTGTATGGGACTGGCTCCTCTCTAGCAGTTGCCCTGGCCGTCGTTCCCAGAGTGGGTGGGTCTGTGGATATCCTATGACCATGGGGACCCTTTAAACAAGCGGACTCTGCTGAGAGAATGGCAGTTTCTTCCTCTGCCCCAACCTGCACTGGTTTGCACAGTCAGAGGCAATGAGGCTTGATTTTCCCTGGTGCTGGGACCGTGAGCTGTGCAGTCTGGCCAGGAGCTGGAAACGCTCCCCAGGTGTCCCTCCCCACTTTTTAAAACATGTGTCTGCGCTTTCTGCCAGCCTGCACTGCCTTTGCTGCTACCGCCACCACACTGCATCCTCTTCACCCCGGCTCCGCCCCTCCTGCCTGTCAGGATGAGTATTTCTTCTTTACATCTTTGTTTGCTGGACTTCATGCAGCTCGATTTTCTGGAACTTCTTGTTGTCTCTAATTTTTTTTTTTTCAACTACTTAAATTAATTAATTTATTTAGGGTTTTTTTTGTTTATTTATTTATTTTTAGAGAGATGGGAAAGGAGAAAGAGAGGGAGAAAAACATCACTGTGTGGTTGCCTCTCACTCGCGCCCCCAACTGGGGACCTGACGTACAAACTAGTTAGGTGCCCTGACTGGGAATCAAACCAGCGACACTTGGTTTGCAGGCCGACGCTCAATCCACTGAGCCACACTAGCCAGGGAATTGTTGACTCTAGTTTTGAGGTAGATGTATTCCTTCTTAGCTGTGGAGGAAGACCCAGTGTGTCTGTCTAGGCCTCCATCTTGGCTGGAAGTCCAAAATGAAAATTCTTATGCTGATAGGATATAAACCTACCCCCAATGCATTTTAGAAAGATGAATAATCCCAGCATTTTTATTTCCTCTAAGATACTGATAGAAAAAAAAAAAAGGCATAAGACTTCATGGCCTTTTTAGACTACAATTTGTTAGTAATGCTAAGCACATTGAAAGCATTAAAACAAAAATATTAAATATTTTGCTAAATTACAGAATCTGTCATTTATATTGGCATAATTGCATCTGTCAATATTCCATTTGCCTCTGGTATTTAGCAATACTCTATAACTACTAAAAACACTAAAAGAAGAAATACAGCAAACACTTTATCGCAGTTTGTTGTATATAAAAAATTTTTTTTAAGTATCAAAGGTTAATAGTCTTTTGTTGTAGCAGGCAAAAGTCCCATAAGGAGCCAAGTATAGCAGGGGCCTCAGACTGGTACCAGTCAGGGCCTGTCAGGAACTGGGCCGCAGAGCAGGAGGTGAGCTCAAATGTAATGCACTTGAATCATCTCAAAAGAATTCCAGCCCCCGCACTGTCCGTGGAAAAATTGTCTTCCACGAAACCAGTCTCTGGTGCCAAAAATGTTGGGGACCACTGAAATATAGGATAGATCTTTTCAAAGAAGCAGGAGACAGACCTTAGATGTGGACAGATTGACAAAGGTCATTATTAAAACAATATAGAGCAGTGGTTAAGAACTAGACTCAAACAAAAAGCAGACTTAGGTTTTCATCTTTGCTTCATCAAGACTAGCTATCTCAACTTGGGCTAATTATTTAAACTCCATAACTGTCAGGTTCTTTATCTATAAGGTAGACATGAAAATACTATATACTTTTGAGTGTGATTCTATGAGTGAATTAAGGCAATAGGTTATCTCTGTGCCTCATAGTAACTGTATCAATTACTTACTATTATATAGCAAGCTACTCTAAGACTTTGAGGCTTAAAGTTTGTTTATTTGCTTATGATTCTAGATTGGCAATGAGGGTTGGGCTCATCTGGGCAGTTTTTTCTCTCCACGTGTTAACTGAGTTTGCAGTCCGTTGACACATTGGCTGGAGTTACCTGGTCCTGAATGGCCTCACTCACAAAATGGAGACTCAGGTGGGATAATTGGATAAACCAGAATGGCTGGGATGGCCCCTTTCCAAATGCACTCTCTCTCTCCATATACTATTTCATCCTAAATGACGTTAGCCTGGGCTTGTTTACCAGCAGCAGTATTCCAAAAGGTCAAGGCTCAGTGCATGCATGCTTCATCAAGCTTCAGCTTGCATCACATTTGCCGTCATCCTCCTAGACAAGGTAAATCACACAGTCAAGTCCGGAGTCATTGTAGGAGCATACTAGACAAGTTTCAGAAACCAAGATTCACAACTCATTGGAGGCTATTCCTTTTTACAGCACTACAAGAAATTAGTAAACTAGTTTAACTTAGTAAATGCTAGCTATCTTCATCATTGCCACCACTGTCACATCATCATCATCTTTATTTGAAATGAGTTACCTCTGAATAAATAAATTAAGAGTTTCATATTTCCAAGGTCAGCAACATGGCAGGCAAACAAAACTCACAAG
This sequence comes from Furipterus horrens, assembly GCF_987537825.1. Lineage (NCBI taxonomy): Eukaryota > Metazoa > Chordata > Mammalia > Chiroptera > Furipteridae > Furipterus > Furipterus horrens. The sequence continues at coordinate 145,137,481 of NW_028327173.1, forward strand.
TATTTATTGAGCACCTGTGTACACCTAAATCTTTCCTAGATGCTTGAAGACCCTACCCTCAAGGAATTTAAGTTCTAGTGGACAGAAAAGAAGACTTCAGAAAGAATGGTAAACATGTGGAATGTTCAGGAAGAATGGACCATATTAGGGCTTTTATATTGAACTTTTGAACCTTCAGAGAAATGTCTCCTATCAAATATATATCCTGTGGAAACTGTTAAGTCTTAGTCGGCCAGGATTAAATGAGATATAAAATCAGAAAGCAGGACAGTGTATAATAAACTGTGTGTCGTCAGTAATCTCTGAATACAATAATTTCTTTTTACTCCTTTAGGGAACTTAATCTCCTTTACCATGAATATGCCTTTACCTTTAGTATTATTTAAATAGTGTCCTATTCTTAGGCGAGATGGATTTGAAAGGAGCATCCATGTTTTAGTCTAGAGCTATTTGAAGGGATTAGTTCATAAAGCAATGTGATCAACTTTAGTGTTCCTTGAAACTCTCCTAGGCAATTTTCCACCATAAAGGATTAGAGGTCCAGGGCCCTAAAATCCAGGACATTTTTGGACCATCGCCCTGGAGTAAATCAGTAGATTATCTGATTTAGAAGTCTGAGAATCCCTGGAAATTATAAGGATATCCAAGGACTGAGTGGGCAGTTTAAAACAAACCCCACAGACCCAGGGCCACGAGGAGCTGTAGCAAATGTTCCAGGTATCACATGGGGACAACAGAGCAGCAGGACCTCTGCCAACTGATTATGGACCGGACTCTGACTAGAATTGGGAAACAAAAAAACTCCAACAAATAATTTACTATTAATGTTAAAACTGAGGATAAATGTAAGGTTAAATACAAAAAGGAAGGTCTATTTTATACATAAAGGAATAAGATTGGAAGCTTTTCAAAGACATGAACCATAGTCATTTCAGCTTAACATTGGTTGGGGACCTATTATGTGCCAAACACATAAATCCTGGTCCAGATTTTAGGATTATACAAATGAATAGAATGTAATCTTCAGGTGTACTGGTCAGCCAAAGGAAATGAAGTTGGGTCAGTCAGGAATCAGAATACAGGAACTAGTTGATGTCATACCACAAAATGTGTTGTTTTGACATGGTCTGGAGTCAGTTCCTCTGGTTGAAGCCTTTCTTGACCGCAAGCAATTAGTCACTGCTTCCTCCGTTTCTACAGTTCTCTGTTCTTACCTCGAGCATAAAATTTATCCTGTTCTATCTCTTTGTGTCTGGTTTTCCCTGGATGATATCCCCACCTTCTAGCACAAAGTCTGGCACACCGCAGGCATCCAATAGAGACATTTTAATTATATGCTTGATTAAATGAATAAACGAGTGAAGAAATTACCTTCTTTGGAGCCTTTCTTTACAGCCACAGGCCTTGCCCTGCGGGGTTAGAAAAAGCTGTGCTCAGAAACAGGTTCTGAGTTGAAATGAAATACACCATTCACTCATCTTACAACATTTTTTTTCCATCTCTTCAGTATAGAACTTGATGTAATGCTGCAGAACATCATAACTAAATTGATGACTAGCTAAGTTTAATAGTTAATTATTTAGAAACCTACAGAAAATAAATCTTTTTATTATAGTAACTTTATCAAGTGTTTCTTAAAAGCAAAAGAAAAATATCACATTTAAAGCAAAATAAAAGTTAAACACATTAGGAAAATTGATACACAGTGAGCCTTGTTTTTCTATATAATGTTTTTCATATCCACTCCAAGGATGGAATTTTGCTCTCTCACACACATATACACACATGCTGTATAACTTTAGTCTCATTAACAGGTGCTTTTCAGTTACTTCCTTTTTCTAAAACAAGAAATATTGAGTCAGCGATTTGGCCAAGGGGGAAGAACTCTAAGCAATGACTATTAATACTGAAGACTTCCTAATGTTGGCAAAACCCATTTCCCCTTTAGAAGACAGAGAGAGAACTACTGAAATTAAGTCTCACTCATAGAGTCAGAGATTTAGGAAAAAGTGCCAGAAGTCTTGGTGTAGTGAAAATTTGGACCACGTATTTTGGGACGTGTCCCAGAGTCCTTTATGATGGCTGTTAACAGAGGCACTTGCATTTCAGGGTAAAAACTAACAAAAATTAAGATGTATTTAGTATTTCTATGTTCCAAGTACTATGATAAGTTCTAGTATAAAATCATTATTCAACCCCAACAACCATGAGATAAAGTTGGAAGTGGATTTAAAGGATGTGATCTTTATAGCTACTTATACTATATCCAGCTGACATCCCTAATTCAGGATAAATGTAGTTAAAACATGGATGAAATTTCTTTTCAGAAGAACTGTTTCACAAATTTCTCATTCTTCTAGCTAAGAGAAGCAGAGAAAGAATGTCAGTTTCCCAGATGTCCTGACCATAAGATCCAGTGACTGGGACAGAACATCAGACGACCTATGACATACTTCCTCCTTCTGCTTACATTATAAGGTGTTGGCTCATCTTTGAAAGACAAAGGCATTTAAACTATCTCACTGACAACCCATTCTGGCCCAAACCACCCCATTCACTTGAAACAAGAAGTGTGTACAGTGGCTCAGGGTGGCCCAGTTAAAGAGCAGTCCCATTGAAAGCTATTAAGTGTGGTTTCTTTTTCAGTGAGGTCATCCTGTTTAATCCCTCTGGACTGAAACAGCCTATAAAGCAGTCTCAGCTTACCTCACTCCATTTCTTGGTGGACTAAAGGGCTCAACTATTCAAGTAAGAACAAGGAAGACGCTGGTAGTGAGGGGGAGGATAGGTAAAAGAATGCAAGCAGTAAAATGCTGGTACGTGGCGAAACTATTCAAGGGATTGCAAAAGGACACAGAACATGGTTGGGAGTGCATAGAAGGAGGAAGTGTGAAGATTCCTCATCCACTTCCTCACCATTCAGTAAATTTGTCCTTGCTTAGAACCAACTATTAAAAAAGGGGGGGAGATACAGGAAGGACCACATTTGTTCTTGTGTTCCATCATGGGAAAATGAATAACTGTAATTGCTCAGAGCAGTTTCATCTTGTTTATAAAGCACGATAGTGATGCCTTCCTGGAAACCCATGTAAAATAAAAAGGTATATTCCTCTGATGGAGTGGGAAGGATGTGACCAGCAATCTTTAACAGGCCTTTCAGATAAAGTTAGACAACTAATGGCTTATATGCCTTTATCTCTCTCATACATTTTCAACATAAAGTGATAAAGGCATAGGAGTTTTCTTCAGTTTAGACTATGGGATATTAAAAAGATAAAATAGATCTGTATTTACTGATTGCTACAGTGAAAAACATAAGATCCAGATAGTGTGGAGGGCATAATATCATTTATGTAATAAAAAGTATTATCTATCTATCTGCTCTGTGGTGGAGGAACTGTAAACCATATTTACATCTAGGGATCAAGGTATTTGGAGATGGGAGAGATGAGGGAGACGTTTACTTTTTATATTTACGGTCTTTTAAACCTTTGTTTACCATAAGAATTCCTCCTTTTTATACTTTTATATTTTTAAGTTTTCACAGTTGACTGATGATTAGTTGGAAGTAAGAACTATAGAGAACTGGTTCTTAGGTTCCATTAGCTTGGTAGCAATGAAGTAGCTGTTTAAACATTATTTGTTTATTGAACCTGTGGATTATCTCATGCCCACTGTTTTCTGAAACTTCTTTAAAATCCTGCTCCAGAAATTATATGCATTCAAAGTAGAACCACCCTTGGGCTAATGTCAGTTTCCCAAGACCAGTTAAGGAATTCTGCATCACAGGAGCTTCTCAAATCCATTGTACAGACAAGTCCAAGATTCCCCACACTCAGGTGAGCAGCAGATTCAGGATGAAAATAACAGAGAAATGCAATTTGGTTTACGTGGGTGAATTTAATTAGCAAAAAAAAAAAAAAAAAAAAAAATTATCTAAGAGGGTCCAGCTTGCTCCCTTTATAGCAATTAGCATGCCCTATTGGGATCCAGGAAAGAAAATAATTCTTCAGAGCAGAACAAATCTGTGACAGCACTCTAACAGGCTGTCCTTGTCATTCACTTAGAAGTAGGAAGAACCCCAGGCAAAATTTTTAAGTACCCTTAACTTATCTTCAGATCTTTTTACTCTCCTCTTTCTAAACCTCTCCCAACCTCTTACTCTGGGAGAAACTTGACCCTCCTCATCTGTACCCTGGAGTCCTCAAAACTGACAGCTCAGAAACTCTACTGCAGCACTCATCTATGCCTACCCACCATAAGACGTCTTCAAAATTATTCTTTCCAAATTGCACCTCCCAGTACCTTCTTCCTCCCTTTTCCATTCAAATGTTCAGTCTTTAATATTCTACTCTCATTTAGTCAAAACTGAGGAAGGCAATTCCAGAAAGTCACACCAAGGGTTACATCAGTAGTTCTCAATCTTATTGTCCCCAGCCTCACACACCTGGGGATTATGGCACATGGAATAATGGGAAGAAAGGGGCGAGGAAAGGGACTATCACAGAATTTTAAGGAGAATGAAGTATGTGGCTTAATTGGAAGGAAAGGGGGAGAGGAGAGGTACTAACTCAGAATTTTAAGGAGAATGAGCATGTGGTTTGAAAGCACCCCCAATTCTGATTTATAGAAAATGAGTGACTTCTTTGAAAAGTCACTGATTTCATAGTTAACTTCCCAGGGCTATTTATGTGTTAATGGAGCAGTTCTTTTTCTTTTTTAATTAATGCGGCAATTCTTTGAAACTAAATCTCTAGTTATGGAACTACAGATATGTTGCTGGTGGGGAAGATATTTGGAATAAGGGAGCCTTCCTGAGTTTTCCCAAATACATTATAGTCATGAGTGTATATCTCACCTAAACGTTGGGCTTTCTCCCCTGCTTGAAACCTTGCTAAAGATTTGCTAAAAATCTTGCAGAACCTTCCCAGAAAATCACTTGAAGTTCCACTTATTAGGCCAGTCCTTCCTAATAAGGCAAGAAAAGGAAACTGCGTTCTATCAACTCCTCATTTTTAATGGTATTGACTCTTGAAACCCAAAGGAATGCTAGCTTCTATAAGCTTCTCTCTACCAACTGATATTTTAAGTCTGGAATGCTAAGAACCAACAACCTTTATTGTGCCCCTGCGGACAGGACATAGTTTACCTGACCTAGAATAGGCAGCTCTGTTTTTCTGATGGAAATCTTGGAAACCAACATGGAAAATATAATGACAGTAGTCACAAAACAAGGAAATATTCACCCACAAATATTTTTTACAGCCCAAACCCCACAAATGCTTGGCTTCCATTTTGAATGGTCACTTTTCTTTCCCTACAGCACTTCAAAAATACCCAATTCTTTTTTTCTTTAAGATTGTATTTATTTATTTATCTTTTTAGAGAGAGGGGAGGGGAGGGAGAAAGAGAAGAAAAACATCAATGTAAGAGAGAAACATCAATCAGTTGCCTCTCATACCCACCCCAACCAGGAATCTGGCCTGCAACCCAGTCATGTGCCCTGACTGGAATCGAACTGGTGACCTTTTGCTTTGCGAGATAATGTCCAACCAACTTAGCCACACCAGTTAGGGCAAAAAAAAAATCCATTTCTGAAACTCCTCTAACTCCACTATCAATATGAAGTTTCACTCTCAATATCGGTCTACCCAACATCCTCTAAATCAATCTCCAAATATCTTTGCTATCACAAAAACTAGAAATGACGTCATTATTAGAAATGTAAACACTGCTTCTATAAGTGAACTACAAAGACCTTACTAAATGACTGTTTTGGTTTAGTACAATTTGACTGGGATCATGTAGATCCAGACTAAATACTCTTCCTTAGGGTGAAAAGATAACAGTCTAAAAGTCCAATCACATTTTTCAGAAGAGTGACCACAGAGAAGCTGAATGCTAATAATTCCAGCCATTAAAATTCAACCTAAGATCTAGAGGATGGATCTGTTGCCATTTCACCAAGAAAAGATGCAGTCATTTATTAGAAGCCCAAATGTTGACCAAAGCACCAGAGTGGAATTCAATTAAAATTCTGGCACTCAAAAACCATAACCTTGAGCTGCCTAATAGGAATTTAACAAGTGTCTTAAAGCAGTTTTGGTTTTACACAAGTCACATTGGTTGCAAATAATAGAAGTCCACTCGAACCACCTTAATTAAAAGAGCGATTATTATAAGATTATCTCATGGATCCCAAAGGTGGGAAGAAAAAGCCCTATCAGGACTAGACTTAGGCACCAGAAAATTCTAAGAAATGAAGGTAGTAATATTCTCTCTCTCTCACTCTCCCTGCCTTCCTCCATCCCTCCCTCTTTTTTTCTCTTTTTCCCTCTCCCTTCCCCTATGGTTTCTTCTCTGCCTTTCTCTGATACTTTTCCTTCATCTTATCTCTCAGCTAAAGCACTTCATTTGCTTCTCTATGCACAAGCTACAAGACCACCTCTCAATCAGCAGAAACAGACCAAAAGCTCCATTACAAACTCCCAGGGAACAATCAGATTGGCCCAGCCTAGGTGAACTCTCTCTGAGTCAATGGAGACGTATAAGGGCAGAGTATTATAGTACAAACATGGTTTCTGGAACTTCACTTCCTGAGGGGCTTGGGAAGATATTAGTTATCCCTCCCACTGAAAAATATTTTTAAATCTAAAGGTCAACAAATTGACAAATGGAAAAAACATTAGGCTAAACCTTTGGGAATTCTTTCTCTCCCTAGTTTGTTATGAGAACTTATAAAGTATCCTTTAGTGTTCTTTCTTGGGACAAAATACATACATACCAACAAAATTAATTTTTTGCTGTAGTCAAAAAGTCAGTATACTCGGAGGGTTCAGGAAATTCAGGGGCCACCGCTAAGAAGTAATGTGTACCCTTGCATGATTCACTGCAGCTGCTGAGTGTCTTTCCCTTATGCCAATCTGCTCATCTCTAAATCCTCTTCCAGCTGTAACATGCTAATTCTTCTGGGATGTTAACTTCTATTCTTATAACAACTACTTGCAGAGAAGGGCTGTCTGGTCTGTGAGGTGCCTTTTGGAGGAATATTTATTCAGCCCAGAGATCCAGCAAGTCTGCATCTCATTTGATTTTGTCATTGGTATTTTGGGACTCTAGAGATTAGGATTCCTGGGATAAATTGCTTGCATATTGGTAACTTCATTCATTCTTTCAAGCTATTTGGGCCCCAATTATGGAAGTCTCTAAAAGAATTGGGATAAAAAAAGTGAGTTAATTTATCTTATGTTCACCAACAAAATTAGTTTCCAGAGCATTCGAACATGCTTCTGTTAAACTGGACATTTTTAGTGTCACTTAGGTCCCACTGTGCATTCAAAATAACCCCAATAACAATACACATGGCCTTATTAAGCTCTGTTCTGGGGATTCATGCAGGAGTGATAGTATAAGAGCTTTAAACATAGAAAGAAAGCATCTTAAAGCCTGCTAACTCATTTCCTCTGCTGGAAATCAATAAGCTGTGACCACCACCAACTCTACCAAAAAGAAGATGCTCAGCAGACCAGCCATACTGTAGATTTCGCATCCTTTCCCATTAGAACTGCTGAGTGTGGCTTTTAAATAGGCCGGATCAATCAGATACAACAGCAGATATTTCTAGTCTCCTCTAGCACAAATTTCCGCTCTAAGAGGAAAATGGGTTCCTATTTTTAAAGTTCAGTAATAAATCAGGAAGTGTTATATCCATTGTGCCAACCGTACTTTTTCTTGCATATATTCTGCTTTGCAATTAAGGATATTTAGAATAGTCAACCAGAGACTTTACTGCTAGAAACATTATTTTTTAAATGGCCTCTTACTCAAAGAAATACTGTTATTACCAAGGAGAAGGTATTTTGTTCGTATGTTCAATTGCAATGAACATAATGAATTGAGCACAAATTCTTAGAACATAGTTGGTGAGCAATAAATATATGTTTACCTTCTCTTCCCAAGTTCAATCACAAGTGCAAGAAAGAAAGAGAGAAAGAAATCTGTAATTTTTCAGGAATTTGTACAGAAGGTTATAAAATGTTCTCCAATTAAATTGTAATTTTTTCCCATGATCTCCAAGTACTTTCACATTTATCATTGATTTTCACAACCAGCGTGTGATGGAAACAGGTTTCAATATCAACAACATCATCCTTAATGAAAAATTTTAAGCATAGAAAGGACAAGAGACCTCTCCAAATTTCTAATCACTTAATAGTAGAGTAGAACTCAGAGTTTCTGAGTCTGGTATATTACCCAAGTTGCAATGCCTGATTAAGAATCCTATATTGTACCAACAAGCCCTGTGTAACTGGCTGTAGATGTTTTCCTTAAAGAACTAGTTTATTTTTATTTTTTAGAAGGCAGGTCACCAATAATATCACACCAATAAAATAATAGCTAACTTTGACTCTTGGTTTCTCTGTCCCTGTGTGTTTATATTTATATAAATGTAATATATGAGGTCTGTTCAGAAGGTATCCAGCCATGTAATATGAAAAACAGAGACATTTATTGAAATAGATACAAGATACAAGAAACATTGTACATAAGACAGTGATGCCTCAGTCCCCTTCAAAGTTGGTATCCTGGGACCTCACACAGTTCTCCCAGTCATCATCAGCTGCTTGGTCATATTTGCCTGAATCTCATTGATGGTCTGAAATCTCTTCCCTTTCAAATATGATTTTAGTTTTGGAAAAGCCAGAAGTCACAGGGCACCAAATCTGAGCCGTAGTGGGACTGAGTCACCTGGGTGATTTGATGTTTCTCCAAAAAACTCCGCACAAGACGTGATGCATGAGCAGGTGCATTATTGTGATGAAGCTGCCAGTCAGCAGGTGCCCATAGCTGCAGCCTTCTGAATCATCTAAATTGTTTCTGTGAATGTTCAAGCTTAACACAAAATTTGATGCAGATTTGTTGCTCTGCTCACTCAGTCATTTTGAATGTGACAGCCACACAGTATATATACTCACTCAACAGCATCTAACCCCACTGAATAGTACAGTGATGTCTTCATTGTTCACACATGCACATTTCAGTCCACACTCCTTGGCTGCCAGGTTACGTCGATGTCACGCAAACCATTCTCATTGTATTAACAATGGCTGGACTTTTTCTGGACAGGCCTTGATTTGTGTGTATATATATATACATATACATATACATATACGTATACACTAACTGATTATATCCCAGAATTGCTTAAGAGAAACCCCAGTTCTAAAAAATGAGATAAGTTTAAATGTGAAAAATGAACAAGATTTGACATAGATGTGCCATTCAATTTGTAATCCCATCCCGGGATTGGAACCCTCATTAGACATTCTGATGAAGTTTTTCAGCTTGAGCAAAAATAATACAGAATTTTAATAGTAAAGCAAAATCAATTAAGATGAAAAACTGTCATAGCTTCTAATTGTATTCAGGGGTCTTTGTGAGAATTTAGCAAGTCTCAATAATGAGCAGGAGGCCGATTTTTACTCCGTGGTTTGTAACAGTTTGACCGTTATCATCATTATCATATATATATTTGCCAGACACCCATCACACGAAATCTGATTCATAGCAGCATTCAGCACTGTTATCATGGTCCCAGAGATGCCATTTACCCACAACCCTACCTACCGCCAAAGCCTTTATGAAAATGAGTACGTGTTTCAGTAAGAACTTCCCCCTTCCATTCACAATCCCTATTCTATTCTTTCTTACGTTGCAGTTTGTACCAGAGACTGACCAGGATGACTGGCACATGCCTATAAACTTGAATTTGCCAAACACACTGTGAGGAGAGGAAATTCATCCTCTGCTTTCAGCCATCTACCAGACAGCCCTCTGGCCTATTTCCCACTTTATTATATACCTTTATGTGTGCATATGCCCTGTACAGCTATTCCTCTTTATTTTTCTCCTTAAAGTTTTGAGTAAAAAATAAATCTTTGTTTTATAAAAAATACAGGTATGTGTGTCAGGTCATATAAAACATCAAATAGTACCAAAAACTTAACAATTAAAAATATTGGTCATCTGCCTTGTCTCTGCCCAGAGGCAACCATATTCTACTCTTTCAACTATTCCTTTTGCTTCTTACTTTGTGTTTCTGAATAATTTCCTTATACTGTTAATTCTTCATTTTTCTCCTTTATATATTACCTATTGGCTTCCTCCTGAAGAAGACAGAATTTAACTCTTTTTTTATAAACCCCTTACCAAGCACGTACACATGAATTTTCTACCCTACCCATATTGAACTTTTTATTAGGTCAATCTTTAGTGCCTACATTATTGTAATTGTATAAATATCGTTCACACATAACACATGTAATGTACATTGATCATATTTTCTTCCTTGTAAAATTTGTGTTTTTCTTAGAGTGAATAATTGTCACTATTTTTCAATGCCCAACTCTCTAATAGTTATAAAACTCTCAATATAATTAAAGCACACAAGATAATCCATAATTTTTTCTCCCTTTCCCCCAAGGATCCATCCCCTGCTGAAACTCTCTCCTCTCTTGCCAATCTGGCCCATTTGCTCTCTAGGCCTACTGTGCAATTGTTATCCTGGGACTGCCCATCACTGTCATTCTGGAAATTTCCTTTATTTGTCTTCTGTGTTGAGTTCCATATTTCTGAAACCTATGTCTTTGTTTTCTTAGTGTTATTACTTCATTTTAATAGAACACATCTTTCAGTAAGTTGCTCAGAAAGGTTACATGAACAGTAAATAACAAATGCATGCCTAAAATGTCTTTATTCTAACTACACAGTTGGTTGTAGTTTGGGTAAAGAAATCTAGTCTGGAAATAATTTTTATGCAGAAATTTAAAAGATTGCACCATTGCTTTCTAGCTTTCAATGTTGTTTTTGAGAATGTTGTTATTCTAATTCCCAGTCATTTGTAGGTTGAAGTTTTGTTTGTTTAGTTTTTGTTCAGGGGGATTCATTTGCCTTCACTGGAAAGTCTCGATTTTTTACTTTAACTTTGAAGTCCAGAAATGTCACAATGATGTGGCTTGGTGTAGGGTTTTTACATTCCCTGATCTAGGCAGCTGGTAAACCCTTTCAACCCAGAACTTTATATTCTTCAGTTCTGAAAACTTCTTTTGTATTATTTCTTTGATAATTCCTTTCTCATCATTTTCTTCATTCTCTCTTTGTGAAATTTACTTTGGTTGAGGCTGGATCTCCTGGACAGAACCTCTAATAGTTTTGTTCTCCCTCTCATTTTTGTCACTTCCTTCCCTGGGAGGTTTCTTCAACTTTATCTCCCAATCCTTATTTTGAATGTTTTTAGCTCTGCTCTCACATTTTTAATTTGTAAACAATTTTCCTTGTTCTTTGCACTTTTCACAGTGAAACTTCTTCTATCTTTCCAGGGATTTTTTCCCTAAAATTTATGAAATTTATGAATCTAATGTTTCTTGCATAAACCCCAATATTTAGCTCTACCCACACCCACTTCCAGAGCAGCTTACCTGCAAATACTGCATTTTCTCAAATTTCTCAGCAGAAATCCCCTTGTTTTCTTTTATTCTACTTCCTGCAGGCACTTACTTTTTGCCTCCCCCTAACTAATAATGTCTTCTAAACCTTGATGACATCTCTTTTGCACTTCACATCTCTTCTCTGTTGGATGGATTTAAATCTTTGTCATTTCTTTACTGTCATTTTGGTGGAGTTTGGGGAAATGACTCATGTGTTCCATCTGCCATGTTGACTAAATGTGCCTCACTTCTTTTCCCACCATACTCTCAGCACGACTATGTATTTGTGGATAGTAAGAGATACAAAAATATAACATATTCTTAGCTTGAAGGAAGCTTATACACAAGTTGAGAGACAAAAAAAAAATACATTGACATTTTTAAAAAATTAACACAAACTTTTAGAAATGTGATAACATCTTAATTTAGTGCTATCTCTGAGTAAGTGGAAGGGAATGATATAGCTAACTACTGCAGGTGTTCAAAATTAAGAACTATCTCCTTGGTCTAGAATGAGAGAGCCGGCTTCACTAAGAAAGTAGTACTTAAATTTTATAGGACTTGGAAAGTTCTCATTGAGAATGAGGGAATTCCAAGTGAGATCAACAGGAACACAAAGAAGAATGGGAATGGAAAATGAAACTGGCAAAACCAAAAGGTTCTTACAAGTAAACTATAACCAGGTTGTCATCAATACCACATTTTAGGTGAGAACTATGCTAATAAAATATGGATAGTAATAAAAAAAAACACTGTACTGAGACTTCATTGAATTTGTGGTCCTAGCTACATCTTGGACTTGATGTACAGTTAGGGCAAGTCACTATAGGAAAACTGCCTCCCAAGTGCCCATCCATAACCTGGGAATTATACCTAACAAAACTATTCTTTCTTCTTTATAGTGGAACTTCTAGGTACAAAAATTAGCCTCTCCTGTACAAATTAGCAGATGAAGGAGCAGATTCTGTAACATCAGCTTTCTTAATATTTTATTCAAAAATTTTTCAATTTTTTTAAATTGGTTTGAGAGAGAGAGAGAGAGAGAGAGAGAGAGAAACAACAGTTTGTTGCTCCACTTAATTATGTATTCATTGGTTGAGTCTTATATGTGCCCTGCCTGAGGATCAAACCCTCAACCTTGGTGTATCAAGATGATGCTATAACCAATGAAGCTACCTGGCCAGTGCTATACAACTGATTTTTAGATCTATTAGGTCAAAGGTTAAAAAAATAAAGGAGTGGGTGGATAGATTTATAGCTCTAAAGAAAATGGTAGTGAACTTTGAGGAAGAGAAAAGGTAAGTGTGGGATAAAAGATTCTCTGGGACAGCAAATATGCTAAAGATGGTACCTCCATAAGAGTTCAGAGTATTGCTTAGCAAAGGGACAATGACCATTATTCAAAAGAGAAGAGGGATACAAGACGAAACAACTCAAATTGGAACACTGTACACTTAAATCAACTAAAATGCAATCAGTTTATGCTTGCAGAAATGATTTTGGCTATTGGTGGCAAAAATTATATTATATAAATATTGTAAATAGATGGCATGCCAGTATCACCTATAACAAACTAAAATCTGGATAAATCATCATGCTGAGTGCTAACAAGTTTTGTTTCTTCAATTTTTTTTTTCTTGTTCTCCTCTGGCAACACTGGTATTGCTGTGTTTCCCACCCAGGACCTTTCCAGGATCCTTCAATGGTCACAACTCAATATTCATTCTTCCATTTTCTTCCATTATATCTAAACACATACAATTTCTGTTTAAAACTAATACTATATGCTTCCCTTCTCTTACTCCATTCTGTCTTCTTCCCTCCATTTTTTATTTACAAAGGAAATTTTATTTTCTTTCTCTCTTCACCTTGTCTCTACTCCTACTACACTATTGCTTCTCCTTCTACTCTGTCAAAATCATTTTTCTTTCAGTTAATCATCTCATATTCATTTTTTCTTTCTTATAATTGTCTTAATACATTTACACCATTATTAATATTGGATTATTTGCTGTTTATAGTGTGGTTGTCAGTGGGAGTTATGTTTGCAGGTGTGAGTTTGTTTTGTGGGCTGTTTGATTTTGTTATGGCAGCACCTGTATGACAGCATACAAGATATGGTGGGCAGAGTGACTCTCAGTCAGCCAGCTGGAGGGAAGGATCCACCAAGAAACATCAAACAACAACCAAAACCCAATTACATCCAGAGAGCCCAAATAATCAGCATGAAGGGCATCCCAAGAGCATCAAGTTCAGGAGATCAAGGACACTTCACCACTGAATCCCACAGGTCTCCTACTACAGAACGTCACACCACAAAGATAAAGAATCAAAGCAAATCAATCTAAGAAGCAGAAACAAACAAGAAGAGTCACCTAAATAGGGGAGACAAAGAAACAACCCCCAATGAAAGGAAAGAAGGAATCTCCAGAAAGAGTGCTAAATGAAATAAAGGCAAGCAAACTATCAGATATTGATTTCAAATTAATGAGTATAAGAAAGCTCAATGACCTCTGTGACAATTAAACACAACTCCAGGGAAGCTACAAGGAACTTACTGTACGAAAAAGGACATAGAAACTATCAATAAGAGCCAGGAGGAAGTGAAGAATATAATTTCTGAAGTGAAGAACACAGTAGGAGGAATTAAAAGCAGATTAGACTTAGCAAAGGATCAGATCAGTGAACTGGAGGACAAGGTAGAAAAAAGTTCCCAGACAGAGAAACAAAACAAAAAAAGACTTCAAAAGAATAAAGAGGGTTTAAAGGTGCTTCGGGACAACATGAAACTGAATAATATCTGCATCATAGGGATACCAGAAAGAGATGAAGAGAAGAAAGGTATATGAAACCTTTTTGAAAAAGTAGTGACAGAAAACTTCTCTAACTTGAGAGAAAAGTTCATGCAAGTCCAGGAAGCACAGAGGTTCCCAATCAAGATGAACCCAAAGAGGCCCACTCTAAGATACAACATGATTAAATGGCAAATTTTAAAGACATAGAGAAAATCTTAAAAGCAGCAAGGAAGAAACAGCTAATCATACAAGGGTGCTCTAATAAGGCTACCAATTGATTACTCAACAGAAATACTACAAGCCAGGAGGGAATGGCAAGAAATATTCCAAGTAATGAAAAGCAAAGGCTTAGAACGAAGACTACTCTACCCAGCAAGGCTCTCATTCAAAATAGAAGGAAAAATAGAAGTTTCCCAGACAAAAAAAAGAAGGCTAAAAGAACACATCTCCATTAAACTAGCATTGCAAGAAATACTAAAGGGACTGCATTAAGAAGATGGAGAGAGAGAGAGAGAGAGAGAGGAACACAGGTACAAAGGGAAAAAATGGAAACACAACAAAGAAAGAAACTACAGGCCAATGTCACTGATGAACATAGATGTTAAAATCCTCAACAAAATATCAGCAAACCAGATCCAGCGATACATTAAAAAGATCATACACCATGATCAAGTAGGATTTATTTAGGGGATTCAAGGATGGTATAATATTCACAAATCAATAAACATAATACACCACATAAACAAAATAAAAGATAAAAATCTCATGATTGTATTAATAGATGCTGAAAAGTACAACACCCATTTATGATTAAAATAACCCTCAGCAAAATGGGACTAGGGGGAGCATACCCCAACATAATAAAAGCCATATACAAGAAACCTACAGCCAACATCGTACTCAATGGGCAATAACTAAAAGCTTTCCCCTGAAGATCAGAAACAAGACAAAGGCACCCACTTTCTCCAGTTTTATTCAACATAATATTGGAAGTTCTAGCCACAGCAATCAGACAAGAAAAAGAAATAAAAGGCATTCAAATTGGAAAGGAGAAAGTAAAACTGTCATTATTTGCAGATGACATGATAGTATACATAGAAAACCCTACAGTCTCCACCAAAAACCTATTCAAACTAATAAGAGAATATGGCAAAAGAGTACAATACAAAGTCCATATTCAGAAATCAAATGCATCTTTATACACCAACAATGAAATATCAGAAGCAGAAACTAGGAAAAAAATCCCATTTACTATGGCAACCAGAAAAATAAAGTACCTAGGAATAAACTTAACCAATGAGGTAAAAGACCTGTACCTGGAAAACTACAGAAAACTGAAGAAAGAAATTGAGGGGGATACAAATAAATGGAAGCATAAACCATGTTCATGGATTGGAAGAATTAATATCTTTAAAATGTCCATACTACTCAAAGCAATCTATAGATTCAATGCAATCCCGATTAAAATACCAATGACATGCTTCACAAAGTTAGAACAAATATTTTGAAAAATCTGTATGAAACCAAAAATGATCCCAAATAGCTTCAGCAATCTCGAGAAAGAAGAACTAAGCAGAAAGAATGATAATACTTGGTATCAAGCTATTTAACAAGGCCACTGTAATCAAGAAAGTCTGGTACTGGCATAAGAACAGACACACAGATCAATGAAACAGAATAGAGAGCCCAGAAATAAACCCAGGTTTCTATGGTCAATTAATATTTGACAGAGGGAGAAGAAGCATAAAATGCAGTACTGTAAATATAGCCTCTTCAACAAATGGTGTTGGGAGAACTGGAATAGTATACACAAAGAAAATGAAGCCCTGGCTGCTGTGGCTCAGTGGATTGAGCGCCGGCCTGCAAGCCAAGTGTGGCTGGTTCAATTCCCAGCCAGGGCACATTATTAGGTTGCACATCAGGTCCCCAGTCAGGGGAGCAAATGAGAGGCACCACACAGTGATGTTTCTCTCCCTCTCTTTCTCCTTTCCCCTTTCTCTAAAAATAAAACAAATAAACAAATAAATAAATTATTTTTTAAAAGAAAATGAAACTAGACCATTAACTTACACCATACCAGAATAAACTCAAAATGGATAAAAGACTTAAATATAAGCCATGACACCATAAAAGTCCTAGAGGAAAACATAGGCAGTACAATTTTAGATATTCCATGCAGCAATATTTTTGTCAATGCATCTTCTAGGGCAAGGAAAATAAAGGAAAGAATAATCAAATGAAACTATATCAAATTAAAAAGCTTCTGCATGGATAAAGAAAACATCATCAAAATGAAAAGGGAACCAAACATATGGGAAAACATACTTGTTAATGATACCTCTCACGAGGGTTTGATCTCCAAAGTATATAAAGAACTGATGATACAACTCAACACCAGTAAGACAAACAATCCAATTAAAAAATGGGCAAAGGACCTGAACCGACATTCTCCAAAAAGGACATACAGAGGGCCCATAGACATATGAAATGATGTTCAACATCACTAGCCATCAGAAAGATGCAAATTAAAACCACAATGAGATACCACCTCACATCTGTCAGAATGGCCATCATCAACAAATCAACAAACAACAAGTGCTGGCGAGGATGTGGAGAAAAGGGAACCCTAGTGCACTGTTGGTGGGAATGCAAACTGGTGCAGCCACTATGGAAAACAGTATGGAATTCCCTGAAAAAGTATAAATGAAACTGCCTTTTGATCCAGCAATTTCACTGCTAGGTTTATGCCCAAAGAATCCTGAGACAACAATTCAAAAGAACCTAAGCACCCCAATGTTCATAGCAGTGCTATTTACAATAGTCAAGTGCTGGAAACAGCCTAACTGCCCGTCAGTAAATGAGTGGATCTAAAAACTGTGGTACATTTATACAATGGAATACCACGCAGCAGAAAGAAGGAAGGAACACTTACCTTTACCAACAACAGGGATGGAGAACTGGAGAGTATTACGCTAAGTGAAATAAGCCAGGCAGTAAAAGATAAATACCCCATGATCTCACCTGTAAGAGGAACCTAAGGAACAAAACAAACAAGCAAGCAAAACAGAACCAGAGGCATGGAAACAGAGAATAGACTGACAGTGACCAGAGGGGAAGGGGGAGGTGGGATAAGAGGAAAAAGAAGGGAAAGTATGTAGTCAAGGAAAGTCTATAAATGACCCATGGACATGGACAAGAGTGGGGATAGACTCTGAAAGGGAGTGTGGGTAGGTCAGGGAAGAGCAACGGGGGAAAAATTGGGACAACTGTAAAAGAACAACAATAAAAAAAGGCAAACAAATTAAAGCAATCAATGAATAAATGCAGAAATAAGTGGAACAACAAATAAATGCTTCTCTCTCTCTCTGTTTAAAATCAACAAAATTTTTTTAAAATAAGTCTATAGTTGAAAAGAGGTAAAATCAATACAGCAGGTGAAAACATTACAGCTCTTAAGTCAAAGAAACATTGGTTCAAATTCTAGACCATCCTTTTATAAACTGTGTGTCCTTGGACAAGATACTCAAACTTTCAGAATCTTAGTTGTTTAATTTTTAAATAAGATGATATTAGTACCTACATCACAGAATTGGTATGAAGACTAAATAAAATAATTTTAAATGATGTTAAATAATCCAAGTAAGGCAAGTTCTCAGTTTCTATTAGCTAATAAAATAATCACAATATAAATATAAATATTTGTTAGTTAACAACTAATTCTTCTGCAAGAGGCTTAATCCAGAAGATAGATTTTAGATCTTAAAGACTGGGTACCTGAAAATTATGTTTGTAAGATTAAATAGAATTTATTCAGGACAATTTTCTTCACACGGGATATAAGATCTGTTACTTTAGTGTTCTAGTTGCAGACTTCAGAAATAAAGTTTCCTTGAGATTTTGGCAGAGAATCGAGATCAAAAGTCACTTCATTTGTTGTCAAATATATTGACCCCTTTGTCCAGAGATCTTCGTCAGAATGGTCGTACACAAGTACCATTGCACATATCTGTGACTTCATTCAAAAACGGAACAAGAGCCACCATTCCCCTACAAGAGCCATGAATTAATCACTAGCTTTAATTAAGAATCACATTACAGAGACCTCTATAACTGGAGAGTTAATTTAATGAGCTATTTCAAGTTAAAGTAATTTCCACTTCCTTGAACTTAACTGTGGTGAATGGAGTTTTTTCAGGAAAACATCATTACCTGTTAGATTATTCTAAACCTTCCAGACCAACTACTTTTGATCATGCCTGTCTCCAGTCCAGGGAACAAAATCCGGCATGGGTTTGAAATTGGAAAGATGCTGACAGCACATCCATGAAGCAGATGTACTTTTGTTTTACAAAGTTTACATATGTTAATAGATTTAAATTGGTCTATGAACAAAGTCAATTGCCATTTCTTGATTATTTACATAAATTAAAGGATGCCTTAACTTAATTCCTACCATGTGTGCCCTCTGGCAATAAAAGTTGCTGAAGATTTCAGTCCTTTTCTTTTCAAAGGGTTGAGGAAGAATGACTACCAACTATCTGCCAACATTTAGCTGTACTTCATAAGGGGCAGTTTATTTTGGAGCCTATAATGATCTAATCAAGAAAACCATGAATCTGATGTAACTTCCCCTAGTCAGCTCCAGCACCTCTGCTAGAAAAGACCACAAACAAACTGCAAACAAAAGAAGCAAAACTGTGTAAGATTTCACCACTAGGCACAGTCCCAAACCAAGACATTCAATTTTAAGGATCTTGACATCATGGCTAAAATAGACAAACTAGATGTGGTTAGGTTGGCTGGGCATGGATTATTGGGATAAAATGGCAGAAGAATACATGATCCCCTGCACCTCAAGGAACTGAGATGCTTTTGAAGACAAGAAAAAGAGGTTTGTGAATCTTTACAAGTACTGACATGTACATATTTGAAAACAAATGTATTTGTTGAATGTTATATGTAGCTCTTTTCTAGCATCCTTTTGATAGAGGATCTTCAATGTGACAAAATACAAAAGAAAGGAAATTTTCTCATTTATTTCATATATAGCCCTATCAAGGCTGGCTTTCCATAAATAGGCTTTAAAGTTGTTGGCCTGGATTTCTTAACCCAAGATAGATATATGCTAACTCTACTTACTCTTGTCATCTATCCTAAGGTAGAGGTAAAGAGAGAAGACCACATCACAACACCACAATCAATTTTAACCTCATTTCTACCCCTAAGTCACTTTGTAGTTTGGGGCAGGTAACATCCTTTCTGAGTCCTCAAATGTAAAGTGAGATTGTTTAGTGCAATGAAATAGTATATATACATGAATTTTAGAAATTCTAAGGTGCTTTACAAATGATGAAGGAATAATGAAAAGCTTAGCTCTCTGTTTCCATTTCTCAAAAGTGTCCAATTAATAGCTCAGTAGAAAAAAGGAATGCAAATTTTCTCATTGACATTCTTATATGTAATAAAATAGGTAATGATAGGTATAAGTCAATACAATTATCCATTTAACATAAAATATTTTATGTTAAAATGCAGTTTATAAACTTTTTTTATTAATAACCTTCATGGAAAAAAGGTCTTATCAATGGCTTAGATAAAATCAAGTGTAATAAATCCATGAGTGGTAACTATGGAAATTGTGATATAACCTATACTTTACTTTTAAAAATAACATTTTGAATCTGATTGCAAGAATAGTGCGTGCTCATTGGAGGACATTTAGAAATTACTTTTAAAATTAACTTTTTTTAATATTATGGTTCCTTTTATTCCCTAGTCAAATGTACATACGTACTACTTCTTACAGAATTTTCTCTCCCTCACCAAAGTTGAGATCAAATGGACGAAACCTTCCCAGTACTACTGGTACCACAGTTTAAGTGCAGGTACACAGTGGACTAGCTCTGTACCTCTACAGCAGTTTTCTTCATATGCTCTATGTTTGGACAGGACAAAAAAAAGGGGGGAGGGGTTAAGTTAGGAGTCATGAGAGGCAGAATTCTAAGCTGTCCCTCAAAATTCTCAGGCCCTGGAATGATGTGTCTTTTCCCAGATAACTAAGCAAACACTAATCCAGGTGCTGAAGTGAAAAAAATTGCAGATGTAATTAAAGTCACTAATCAGTTGATATTTATTTAGAGAGATTATCCTTAGTAGGCCTGAGCCTATCAAGTTAACCCAAGAAAAGGACACAATTCTTCTGACAGAAAGAGATTTGAAGCATGAAAGGGAAGCCTCTAGGAACTGAGACTAACCCCTGGGGCATTGTTGGCAAGAAAACAGGGATCTCAGTCCTACATCCACAAGGAACAGCATTTAGCCAGCAACCTGAATGAGTGGAGAAGTAAATTCTCCAGGGCCTCCAGAAAAGAACACAGCCTGGCCAGGTTAGTACCTGGATTTCAGCCTTCTAAGAACCTGAGCAGAGAAGCCAGTCATGCTCATGCTTGGACTTATGACCTACAGAAACATAAGGTAATAAATGAGTATTATTTTAAGATACTATGTTTATGTTAATTTGTTATGCAACAATAGGAAACTAATGCACAAGTTCTATTTGTAAAGATCTCCAGTTTGCTTTGATTAAGGAAAGCAGTTCATTCTTTTCTATTGCTGCTATAGTATTATTGCATGGACATACCACCATGTGTTTATTTATCCAGCTGTTGAGGAACATTTGAGCTATTTCCAGTTGGAGGCTATTCTGAGTAAAGTTGCTATGAACACTTGTGTACAGGTCTTCTTGAGGAAGTGAACATCAGGTGCTACTTTTAAGTTCAGCACAAGAAACATATAAGGAACCATTAACTTAGGATACTTCAGTTCTACATCTCTTATTCAGTCACCCTGTATTTGATTTCCGATCCTTGTGAGCATGTACCCTGGGTCTCATGAAGCAGCCACCAAGTGCCCTGGCTGGGTCCCTCAGCCTATTTCCCCACCAATTCCAGGCCATGCTCCATAATCCCTGCTTTGAACATTTTCAGCAATCCTATAGATATAAAAAGCCTAAAGATATCCAGAGACCATGGTAGTTACACTTAAACTAGCTAGCAGATGAAAAGGAAGCAAATAAACAGAACAGACACCATGTGCTCTCTACACCATGATTTTCACCATGGATGCTAATTCTAGGACAAATCCAATACAAATCTAATGCTCTTAGCAATGCTATTGAGACTTCCCACAAGTTTTATTGTATTTGTTCCTCTAAAGAAACATAAGAAAAGTGTTTCATAGTCACTAAAACCATATTTGTCACTCAGTGAATTGAAGGGAATAACAATTTCACAGCCGTTTTAAAATATAAAAAGTGGAGGAGAATAAGTTTGGCAACTTAACTACAAATTCAGTGAGTCAAAAAATAGAGTAAGAATTCAGGTGCCTGGAATTTTCAGTAGGTGCACTTCACATCAGCAGATAGTTCTTTTCACTTGAAGTAGACCTAGAACCAGAGATACCAGAAATACATTCAACCACAATGAATACTTAGGTAGTTTTGGCTTAAGCTACACTTTCATGTTTTGGTGGGGAGCTGTTAAAATTTTTTTAATCTAGCTGCTTGCTTGATTGAATGTGACTTGTTCTTTTGTTTGTTTGTTTTGTTTTTTTCAATGCCAAAAGCCACAATAAGGAGACAAAATAGAAAAGGGGAGGAAGAGATACTGACTTGGGTGAGTGTAACGAGATGACTCATTCCAAATTTATATTGTCTCGTTGATAAGATTATCAAATTTCAGATATACAAGTATACAGGTTTTAGAAATGATGACTTCAAGAATGGTCGTTGGTCATCGAAACTAGTGCTTTGAAGTAACCAGAATTAAGGGAAAGAGATGTTTTTTATAGAAACTGGCACTATGAGCCCTGACTAATGTGGCTCAATGCGTTGGGTGTAGTCCCGCAAACTGAAAGGGCACTGGTTCAATTCCTGGTCAGGGCACGTGCCTGGGCTGCAGGCCAGGTTCCCGGCTGGGGGCATGTGGGAGGCAACTGCCTGATGTTTCTCTCACATGTCAGTGTTCCTCTCCCTCTCTTTCTCCCTCTCTTCCCCTCTTTCTACAAATAAATAAATAATATCTTTTAAAAAAGAGAAAGAAACTGGCTCTATGAGATGTATGATTTACCTGAGAATAGAAAGACATGTCGTCGGCAGCCGTCCGTCTCGAGAGACGATGGTGTAGCTTCTTAAGAGTCTATCTGCACCGCCGAGAATGGCTGTGCAGTCCGACTCGGGAGTGACACGGTATCTGTCTCCTCCCGTGTTGAATCGACATCTTGTGATGACGCTGGAGTGTCCTCTCCAGTGAAGCTGAAGCTACAGAGCTTGGGCAGGGTGATATGGAGGGTCTGCTGTTGCCCATGCAGCAGACACCCCCTCTCTTCGCAGCTGAAGGATCCAAGGGAAAGACGGAGTCAATACAGCTTGGCTTCAGGTGCGCCGCAGGAGTTGCCGGTGTTGACTACAACGTCAAACCGCCTTAGGGACTCCGGCTCCGGATTTTCTGTTGGGGTTTACTCCCTTAGCCTTTCCCCTGAAGAGGTATGCCGCAAGGCAGCGGAGGTTTTTTGGATCAGAGTTTTCCTTCTCTGATGTGCCCTGACTGGGAATCGAACCAGCGACACTTAGCTCGCAGGCCGACGCTCAATCCACTGAGCCAAACCAGCCAGGGTAGAAAGACATGTATAAACAGGTAATAGTGGCCTACATAAGGGAACCATACTAAAAGAAGTACTGGAGAAAAAAATTTGTCTTTTTAAAATTAAGCTGATTATAGAATGAGCACTTTTGACTGAAAACAATATCCATTTGACCACATCCCTGATCCTTGAATTGCTTTCTTCTATCTCAAGTCAACAATAATGGTCACTTCCTCTCAAAGCTCCCACCTAATTCAAGCATTTACTCTCCCTCAAGAATTCAGCTCATGTCCATTCACCCTCATGTGAATATGTTCTCATAATACCAAGATGCCAGGCTTGTTCCCATTCTTTCAGTACTGGTTTCTTACCCTGAATCCCTAAACCACTTCCCAATGTCAACCCCTTGAGTGGTAGCAAAAGAATGACACATGCAGGAGAAAACTTGCAGTGAAGAGTCCTTTGACCTCTTCAGCCACACTGGAAAAAATGAGCGTATTCCAAGTGAGTGGGACTCCCGAACTTCCATGCTGATTGTTAGTCTGATCAGAATCTAACCACACCTAGGGCCTCAGGGAATGGCTGGTTTCCTTTTGGGATGATTCTCATATCATTTGAGCTCACCCTCCCCAGGTAGCTTATAATGAATTTCCCACCTGCTGTGAGTGATGTGTTATAGACTTTATAACCCAAGGGCCCAATGCCATGGTTTTGAGATTGTCCTATTATTCATTGTAGAACAGTCCCACAAGTGACTTTAGGCAATACTCTTTGGCCTGCAGTGTGGGAGGACCAGTACATTTTATAATAATAATAATAATAATAATAATAATAATAATAATAATAATAATAATAATACCACCACCACCACCACCACCTTGGATTTCCCAAGGGAGTAACCTTATACTCCACTGGAGCAGGCAGCTTTTATAAATTTTCTAGTCACTGAGATTGAGACTCACAGAGGGAGATTAGTAATTGGTAGCATCTGGCTGGGATGAAGGGACTCCAGGTTATGTGTGTGTGTCCAGGGGAAGAGCAGCAGCTTCTCACAGGTAAAAGTTTCTTCCTCATAGTGACACTTTGGAACCATTTTTCTTAATCTTTCTTCTCTATTTGCCAGGGTTTGGTAGTTTTCTGAAAAAAAGACCCCCCACTGAGTGATGTGCTGTAATGGAAAGAAAGGGCATGTCTCATTTCTAATCACTGGTCACCAACTAACTGTGTGACCTTGAGCTAATACCTTAATTTAGTTACTTCATCTATAAAATGGGGAAGTCCCTCCCTAGACCACATGATCTCCTAAGGATTTGTGACTATATGATCTATTTGTCTGCTATATATGCCTAAATATATGACAATCCTAAGAAATTTCTTTTGGCCATAAAGACACACACTTTTGGGATGTGGAAATTAGTCAAATGTTTCTTGAAAATGTTTAGTTTCCTAGTTAGTTATGTACACATACTTAAAATCATGTATAAAGTAATATATTGATTTTTAAATACTGTATTTGTCCACTATATTTCATAAAACAATGTTATTCCTCACCAGTGTCATTTTGTGACCAAGCCAACAGTTTTTTCAACATATTATCATCACTTCCTTCAAAGTTGTTTGAGAGCTAACACTTTTTTTAATATACAGACAATTTACTTGGGATTACAAAATGAAGACTATAAATCATAGGATTTTTTTGTTTTTTTTTAAATATATTTTGGTTTTTCAATTACAGTTGACATACAATATTATATTAGTTTCAGGTGTACAGCACAGTGATTAGACATATATATACCTTAGGAAGTGATCACCTGGATAAGTCTGATAACCATCTGACACCACACATGGTTGTTAGCACAATATTACTGACTATATTCTCTGTGTTGTACTTTACATCCCCATGACAAGAGCTAACACTCTTTAGATCCATGTACAATACTGTCACTACAAATGTTGATCCCAAGCACCCATTTGCATAGCTCTTTCAGTTCCTGTAGGTGTATATTCATCATCTCCATAATGTTTCACTTGCTGAATTGCATCTTATGTGTTCTCTAAAAGGCCTGTTTTAAAAAATATCTGACACTTGCATCTCAAGGCTAATAACTTCAAAAAATAATCACTAAGTCAGTGATAAATTCCTTTTACTTTCTTTAACGAGTTCTGGCAAATGACCACCATAAGCATCCAGAATAGATGTTAGCTTAGATCATTTCACCCCCAATGCATCTTCCTCTAACAGCAGTTTGTTGTTCCAAATCCAGATACTGAAAGAGCACCAAAAAATGACTTTATAGGATGTATATTGAAGGTGACTTCCTTTTTTCTGGGAAATAATTTTGAAGACAAGAAATCCATCTTATATTTGAGTAAGTGAGGGTTTATATAAAGCTACTAGTTCAAATTAATTCCAGAAATTTAGAAATAACCTATGCTTTGTTTTTCTCTCTTCACTTGGCTTTGGAATCCAACGCCACAACACTTTGAAATTATATTACTATTATTCTCCTTTTTAAAGGAAGAATTAGAATTTCATCTATCTACTGCACTGACAAGACTCACTCTGAACCACAAGAGAACTAAAAGGAAGCCCTTTAACAAGTAACCCCCAGCCCTGGCCGGGTAGGTTAGTAGGTTAGAGTGTCGTCCTTATAAGCCAAGGTTATGGGTCTAATCCCTGGTCAGGGCACATAAAAGAATGAATCAATACATGCATAAATAAGTGAAACAACAAACTGATCTCTCTCTTTCCAAAACCAAAAAAAAAACTAAAAAAAAAAAAGTAAGCACCCCACTGGTTTACCACATTCAGCCCAACATAGACTAAGGAGGTAGAAAAAGAAAAGTTCACCCTCAGTGTTTCATGCTCTTAGTTTTTCCTCTGAAGCCAGTTTTCCAACAAAAACTTTGGCCTTGTCTTTTTCTTCTGATTTTTGTCCTTCACACGGAAGAGGGGGAAATGCTGTGCCTATAATAGTGGCTGGTAGCTGCTGTCTTTAATTTGCTCTCCTGGTCACTGGAGAAAATGTTGCCAGTTTAGAGGGGCCCTTCCCAAGATACTAAGGCATTCCTGCCAGGAGTTGACTATGGAAACTTTTTCCAATCAGGCAGGAAATGAAAAGAAACCTGTCCTTCCATTTGGCTCAAAATAAGAATGAGTGTATACAGAAGAGTTTTAGAAAAAAAATGCAAGAAAAATAAACCCAGCTTTCCACCACCACCACCTCCACTTTATTTTTTTTGTCCCCAAAAGAAACCTACAGGCAAGCTGTTCTCAGTGGATGTTAAATATTCAAAATTATAGGAAGCAAGTGTTATGCATGATTAGAACAGAAAAGAGGAGCAGAGCTGTTGTGCTCTCTCTTCAGCTCTGCAACACACAAAAGTTCTGTGATGGGTTGTTCAAATGTCTCCTTCACCTACCTCAGCTGGGAGGATGGGAAGAACAAAGAGGCTTTTAGCTCCAAAGATAAAATAAGTCCATTCTAAAAAGAGACTGAGAGTTACTTTAGTAGATCCTAACTCTAATTTCCATCAGAATGGAAAGCTCAGTCTGAGGGGAGGGCATCCTCAGGCAGCCAATCATGGGGATTCCTTGTTCCTAAGACTTGATAGTCACAGGGGAAATCCCACGATAAATGCCTGCCCCCTCCCTAGACACTGCCTACTGGATTTCATCAGACCTCTGTTCCCTGTTTCAGGGGGAAAAAAAAGTTTGCCACTATTGTTATTAGAAGAATTCTGAATAAAATTCTTTAAGGATAGAGTTAATACTGACATAGTGTTTAAGATGGCCAACTCTTCCCCCATATAAAAAATATGAAAATAATTCTGATAAAAAGAGCATCTCTACTTTGTGAGCAAACCAGATGGCTACACACCCCATCATCAAGTCTGTTAGTTTTCACATTACCGCCTTGAAAGTTTCTCCTCAAGAAAACATATTAGACATGAGACTTTTTTACTGAGTTAGGAATCTGTTTTAAAACAAGGTCCATCCACACTAACTTCTGGGTCTGCCCAACATAATTGCGTGCTTCATTTTCTTCAGTATATTTTCCCTGGCAGATTGACTACCCTCTGGATAACTAAATATATCACTTATGGTCAACAAAGTGAAAACATTGAGGCCTCTTTGTGGAGAACTCAGACCAAAGCTCGGTGCTTGCCTGAATTCTCTGCTTCTATGCCATATGTTGAGGCTGGCTGAACTCTTAGAGTATTGAAGCGCTGGTATTTTTAAAATGTCTCAGATTCTGCTTGATGGTTTATTTGTAGAGCTGCTCATTAAAGGATAAGTAGAAAGAACATTGGAGGTCACTTATTAAGGGAAACTTCTTGTTTCATCAGGAAGTGGGAATTGAATAGTTTATAATCCCACACAATCCCACTTCCTCTAAGTAATTGTCATATACCGAAGAGACATGATAATTAAAGTCCAATCTTGAAACTGACACAGTTAGTGCTAGGATGGGAGTCCATTGCCCAACATACTGTGTGAGTACATTTAAAAAATTAGCATCTCTGCAAATATACAATAACTGACAATGGTTTGAATTGATCAAAATAAGTGTTAGTGTGGACTGAACTATTCTTTATATAGGTGAAGAGTTCTCAGCATGGGGTAAAGAGTCCAAGGATAAACTCCAGAGTGATCTTCCTAAAACTTCTATGGAAAAAAATTTGCCATCTGGATGTGTGCCTTTTAGAGGGAGGGTCCATATCTTCTTTCATGGTCTCTGAAGGGTATTTGACAAAAATTGTTAAGAACCAGAAGTATTAGTCTACATTATAAACGCCATACAAAAGTAACACATCTTACCCTCATGACTTGGTTTAGAAATTCAGTCTTTGAAATGAATTCATTACCCTCTTCTCAAATCCTGACCCTGCCATAGGCTAGCAACCATGTGCTACATACAGTTCAAGTAAACAAGTTTAAACCATAACTGTGCATAAAATATTGGTAAACAGACTTTCTTCTCCCAGTTAATCTTTAATAATAACCACTAATGAAAACAAAATACATCTTGTGGAACAACTTTAAAATAAAATGAATGATAATGATATAGTTTGGTACTCCTCTCACTAGTTCTAATTTAACATTAATCATCACTATGAATTATAATCTTATAAAGGGATAATCTTGTTTATCATCAAAGCACTCTCAAATTATGTATTACATGTGAAAACAAAATTTAAAAACATGTCAGTTACCTATTGTAGCTGCTAGATATAATCAAAGAGATCCAGTATATGGTAAGTTTTAAGGAAAACTAAATTTAAATAAAACTTCAACACTTTATCAACTTTATCACTTGACCGTTGCTTAATTCCATTTTAACTTCTCTATCTCAGCATATTGATATACCAAAATTTTAACAGGAGCTTCTCAAAACTTTAAAATTATTTTTCAAAACCAACTTAACTGAGATATAATTCACATACTACTTTAAAATGTACAAGTCAATGTTGTTTTAGTATATTTACAAGGTGGTACAACCATCACAGCTACCTAATTATAGAACATTTATGTCACCCCAAAAAGAAACCTCACATTCATTAGCAGTTGTTCCCCATACCCCCTCCTCCAGCCTCTGGCAACCACTAATCTACTCTTTGTTTCTTCTATTGATTTGCCTATTATGAACTTTTCATGAAAGTGAAATCATACAATATGTGGTCTTTCATGTTTGGCTTCTTTTAGCATAATGTTTTTGAGATTCATCCAATGCTTTAGCATCTATTAATACTTCTATCTTAGAGGTTAGTATTTTAAATTTTTAAATGAGATTTTATTTCGGCTGTTGCTAAGTATACATGGTATTATAGTGATGTCTGTCAGGTATCGTTTTGTTGAACAGGTCTTGCGACACAGTGAACAGCAAGATGCAATGATAAGAAGAATGGCATGGTGCCAAGCTGGTCCTAAAGAGAGCCCAGAAAGGGCACTGAGCCATCGGATCTCCTCACAGAGTAGCCAAGTGCTGATGTCAGTCAGGTGAAAAGAAAGTAGTAACTGTGTGGCTTTTAGGGCATGGGGACATGGCTCTTGGTCCTTCTGAGTGTTTTAATCCCTTTCAGTGTGCTGCCAAAAGTTCTAGAGTACAAATGTGTGCAGAGGACACAAAAAAGTTGAGAACCACTATTTTGTTTACCTTGGCTTTCTCTGTTTGGCTAAATGGTAATTGCCATCAACATATAACAAATCCTTTTGGGGATAAAAACAAAATGCTCTTGATCTGGCTCAATATAAAGTTTGCCTATCATGCTTTGTTGGGTCATGACCTCAGGTGGTCTATTTATCATGGCTTTGGCTTTCTTTTTCCAAGATATAGGCTGAGTAAAGACAATCTATACATACAGTGCTACGATGTCACTGAAACCATGAAAGGGCCACCTTCCTTTCTCCCTATCACAAAGAGAGCCCCTTCCACTTAATTCTTTTTAAGGATCATACCACTCCCTTCTCTTTCTTATAATGCATTCACTAGTCATAAGACTTTTAATTGATTTACTTGGAACCAGGTGTGATTTTATTTGACAGCAGTTACAGGATTCTTGCTGATTTAAAGCACAATTCTAGAGTAATCACTTCCATATAAACCATGTGATCACATAGAAAGCTTGTTTAAAATGCAGATTTTCTTGGTGTGATTTTGATTTGGTAAATGAGGTAGAGGCAGAAAATTTCATTTTAAGTATGCACCATTGGCCTATGTTAAAACAGAGAAGAGCCTTTAAAAGAGTCTGAGAAATACGACCCTACTGGCTTCAGTTTCTGTACTACTAAGACACTACTGTTTCAAAAGTATCCTTCTCAAATGTTTACATATTCCATAAAACAATAAACTTGCAGAAGAGAACATAAAGTTTATGTTTTTGTTATTGCATATCACTTAGTATGCCCTTTTTAAAAAATATTTATTTATTTATTTATTCAGAGAGAGAGAGAGAGAGAGAGAGAGAGAAGAAGGGAAGGAGAGAGGGAGGGAGAAAAACATCGATGTGAGAGAGAAACATCAATCAATTGCGTCTTGTAAGTGCCTCGGCTGGAAACCGAACCCACAACCCAGGCATGTGCCTTGATCAGCAATCAAACCAGCAACCTTTCACTTTGCAAGACAACGCTCAACCAACTGAGCTACTCTGGTCAGGGCCAATTAGTATGCCCTGCTGATGCCAATTTTTATCCATGGCTTTTTCCATACACAATGTAAAATAATGGCTATGTTGTTGCTGTTTGACGGGAAGATGGTGACTATGGAAAAGACTCTATCTACATAAAGTTAGCTCAAGCAGGAAAAGAAGAAAAGACGATTTAGCATGCTTGTACTTTGAGAAAATTGGGGCATGGAGGACATGCTCTTCGGTATTTCTATTTTGAGGAAATAAATGTTATTTGCAGCAAGAACATGCTTTTCAAGTAGGGATTGTTTGTACAACAATGTCTATTTCCTTTAAAACTTTTGCAGAAAGCATTCTCAAAATACACAGAGTATGATATGTGGGTGTCTGAAAGATTCTACATCAGTATTCAGTTTCCTAACTTCTCCACCCATTGATCTTTGGCCCTGAGGTCCTTCTTCAAGTCTCCAGATCAAATCTTTTAGGTAGCACATTGTGGAATTTTGAATAACATATCCACAATGGAACTCACAGTGGGTTTTGGCAATGATGGAGGGCATCTGGTGACAGCAGCCTGACATCATCTTTTATATTCACATGTCACCATTAATTTTGTTGAAAACTGAAGGAATGTATATCACTGTCAAGTAAAATTGCCTATCTGAGTCTAAGGCATTCCCCTTTCATTGAAATCCTATGTGTCCATTTGTAACAACATTAATGGTCAAAGATTTTTGATAATATTT
Organism: Furipterus horrens; assembly: GCF_987537825.1. Taxonomy (NCBI): domain Eukaryota; kingdom Metazoa; phylum Chordata; class Mammalia; order Chiroptera; family Furipteridae; genus Furipterus; species Furipterus horrens. The sequence goes on from NW_028327173.1 coordinate 145,168,276, forward strand.
CTGCCCCAAAAGTGTTCTCTGTTTAAGGAAGAGCACTTACCTCATGTCTATATCTTACTTTGGACTCTATTCTTGAGTATCTAGCACTGAGCTCCATCTAATTCCTAATTGAAATAGTGGGATATTTGAGTACACAAAGCCAGAAGCATTGAGACAGTGTGTGAACCAAAAGGCAGAAGTATACTAATGTTACAGAGTTGATTAAATATGGTTAAGCAAGTCCAAAAGAAAACATAAATCAAATTTCAGAGTGAACAGAGAGATAGGAAACTAAGCAAGGAAGCAGAAATCAGATCATGTAATTATATGGGGGGGTTGGCTAACAAAGGCAAAAAGAGAGAGAAGGCCAACACTAGAGGACAGCTCAGGTAAGTGGTCAGGAAATCGGAGATCTGCCTGCAGAGAAGGCTAGGGCAGTCCAGTCTCAAAACAGATGGGGAACATCAGATGGAAAGGAAGGAAGGAAGGAAGGAAGGAAGGAAGGAAGGAAGGAAGGAAGGAAGGAAGGAAGGAAGGAAGGAAGGAAGGAAAGAAGGAAGGAAAGAGGGAGAGAAGGAAGGAAGGAAGGGAGGGAGAGAGGGAAGAAAGAAGGAAGAAGGAAGAAAGGAAGGAAGAAGGAAGAAAGGAAGAAAGAAAAGAAAAGGAAAGGAAAGGAAAGGAAAGGAAAGGAAAGGAAAGGAAAGGAAAGGAAAGGAAAGGAAAGGAAAGGAAAGGAAAGGAAAGGAAAGAAGTAAGGAAAGGATCAATTGAGATTGATCCCAGAATTTAGCGTGTGAAATTAATGGAAAGAAAGACATGATCGAGAAGTAAGACAGATTGTATTATTAAAGCTGTATTTATAAATTCAAATGTGCATGAGAGGATAAGAAGTGATGTGGAAATGGAAAACACCAGTTATAAAGAGTTTAAGTTCTGTACCATGTCCTTGGAGAAGACATCCTAGAATTTCATACCTAGGTAAGGAGCCCCTCCTGCTGCTCTCACAGTATCCTGATCTTTCACTTCTTATGACATCTGCCCTATGGGGATTGTCCAGTTCCTCATCCAGGCTGCAATCACCTTGAAGGTAAATATATTACAGCTGATTTATCTTTATATACTGTGTAGATAATGATTTTACAATATAGGGTTATCAAATGTCAATAGTTACCTTTGTTTTATCAAACCATAAGTTCCTCACAGAGAGGAAATGCACTTTTATGACACTTCAAAGGCACCATAATTCAGTTGATAAAGAAGAACATTTCATCTAATGGCCTTTATTCTCTTACAGCTCACTCAAGTAGTATTTCATAGACAGGTAGGTACTCAACAGTCCCACCACAGACTCCTCATACTGACATGACTAGCACATTCCTCATACTGCCTATTTTGTTAAAAGTGCTAGACTGACTTAGTGGCCAAGTTTCAAGTGTTCAAGTCTTTTGAAAACATTCCATTCAACTTAATTTTCTATAAGGGCCCTTGATCATTTTTCAAAGAGGCAATATTGCATAGCAATTAAGAACACAGATTCAAGAGACAGACTGCTGGAATTATATTCCAGCTTTTCCACTTACCATATGATGACCTAAGTAAGGCACATTATATATCCTCTTGGTGCCATCTCTAAAATGGGGATCAAGGTTGTTGAGAGAATTAACTACATTACAGGTAATTTTTTAAATACCTAAAACAGTGCCTGGCAGATAGTAAGCTGTACATATTATATAAAAATTAGCTACTGTTATATTTTACTTTGCCAGATACCACTGATTATTTTGATTAATAATTATAATATCCACAATATATTTGGGTAGTTCCTCAATCCAGTACTGCATTTTATTTCATATTTTGCCCCAGTTTTTGGTTAAAGATATTTTATTATAAATATAGGAAAATGTGCTAAAATGGAGAAGAAAAAGTGTATATTACTTCATTTATCATAAAATAAGCTAAAATAACTTTTTGCATTTACCATATAAAGCTCCAAAAATTTATCTGAAGAATCTAAGATGGGGTATTGAGTAAAGTGTATATATTTTGCCTTAATCGTTTTTTAGACATTCCTAAACCTCAGGTCATTATTACTTAAACAGAAAGAGAATCTCTTATACTCCTGGAAAATTTCAAAACATCACCAGCATGTATTCTGATCATCCCTACTTCCTGTGGTGGGGTTTGAAAACCATGCCAACTTTCATAACTGCTGAGATTTACAGAGTGAACCCTCATTTGATAATCTTGCAAAAATGGATAGGCAGTACTCTCTTCCTTTTCTAAATTCCACATATGCCAGCTTTTACAGAATGTTAAAAAAAAAAAATTCCAACCAGCCTCAAGCTGGCTTCAAGCAGGTGCACACACTTTCTTAGCTCCATCTCCAGGACAGCTTGAAAAATTCCTCTTTTTCTCATGATCACCCCTGGATCTGGTTAATTTCCAACCTGGAATCTGTTTTACTAGAGGAGAAAAAGGTTTTATTTTCAGCCTCCCAGGATCTGGCTGGCATCTGTGGTAACTAAGTAGTGAAAAGTGAAAAAGAATGGATCAATAATAAAATTTTCATTTACCTAAAATGATCAATAGCTGGGATGTGATTAAAAGTTACCATTAGTAAGTTTTCCAGAATTAGCAATTTTCAAAAAAAAGTTTAATAAAGGAAAATAACATATGATACTAAAATCACACTTGACTATAACTTGATTTTTCAAAGACCCAGGCTGTGCTTTATGATGGTTTCCAGGAAGAGCAGTCATTATTTAATAGGATCAAAAAGACAATAGAACTACAAATAAGTCATTGTAGCATCCTTACAAAGTTGCTTTTTTAAATTATCGTTGTTTTTTTTTAGTTTGCCATTTGTCTCCAGTTGGGAGGAGATACAAATTTCACTTATTTAAGGTTTCTAGTTTTCTGATCTTTAAAATATTCTTCATCTTGGCCATTTTATGTAGTATGGTATGCTGAACTCTGGTTTACAGATGGGTTAATAGACATTGGCAAGCCAGTAATATCTCCTTTGTAAAATAGCAAAAAGAACTGGTTTTTTTTTTTTTAATAAGTCCAACCAGTGCTCACTATTAAAAGTATTGAGTACAATTGAGTCAAAGTCCTCTTCCTCAGAAACCCCGTTGTTACCATGGGAAAACTGTGAAATGCTCGAATGTGGGCATGTTATAATTAGAAACAAACGTGGGCTTTCTGGGACCTGTCATGATGTTTCTAGGAAGCTAGTTCTGCGTCGGCTTCGTAAGACATCCTTTTCCTACAATCATGACTCATTTGTGACTTCCAAGCCTCACTCCTCCTCCTCCTAACTCACCCCCCACTTGTTCTGGGGTGGAAAAATGCCCAAACCCTCCAGAGACGGTGAGTAGGCGGGTGTCCAGTCCACTAACGAGAACACACTTCTAGGCATTGAGGAAGTGGGACAAAGGATGTAGCTGGGCATAGTCAGAGCTAACCATGCGATGGGTACATGTTAATCATACATGGGGAGAGTCACTTTTTTTGGCAACCCCAGCCCACTCACTAATCCATCCAAGGCCTCCCATTCCTCCCTCCTTTCTTCCTTTCAGGAAAGCATGTGCAAGTTCTCCGCAGAACGATGAATCTGCTCCTCAGGGGACTGCACAAGTCAGAAATGCTTTTAAAAAGGGAAGAGGAGCCAAAAGGCTTTGCATAAACAGGCCAGCTGCAGAGCCTCAAGGGGCAGAGTTGGGGGGAGACCCCTCCTTGTGGCTGTGGCCCCAAACCTCCCACTGCCACTTGTTTCCATTGTCTGGCCACAACCCCAAACAAGCCAGCCCACACCTCTGTGACTACACTCACTGTCATTTTCAGGAAAAGGAATGTTCTAAATCCTTTTTGGCATTTTTGTGAAATCATAGAAATAATTCGTTGAACCACAGAACTGAAAGAGATGATATAATCACTTTTATTTTCAATATTATGAAAATGTGATCAGGAGAGGTTATGTGACCTGCCCAAATTCACACAACTCTCCATACATAGAACCAGAACTAGAATCTACATCTTTTTATTCCTTGTCCTTCGCCTTTGTCACATGAGCCTGTAAAAGCAAACCCTGTGATAGATAAGCTCTTTTCACCTCTGTTCTCTTCCTGTGGTTGCCATTAATGCTGTCCTGTCATCTGTATAATGTGTAACTAGCATACAGTGAGCTGAGTCTGATGATGAAGACTTATTTGTAGTACTTCTTCAAAATAGAGATTCCTAGAACTTTCCTTAGGAGTTTCTCAGGTGGGTCTCAGGAATCACTTAACAAGTTTCCCAAGTGACTCTTATGATCCAGTCAGTTCAGGGGGAAAAATTGTTGAGCAAAAGTCGAAAAAAATGTATTTTGAAGGACAAGGTGTCCCAGCAAGAATAGAACAGGAAGATAGACAGGACCAGGAATTTTGCCTCCAAGCTGCTTTTTTCGTGGGTTAACCGCTAGACCACACTTCCTCTCTAGAAGAGGCAAGGAATGAAAACCAAAGGTTTACCACTGATTCATGCTGCCTGCTAATGCTGCTTATTGCGCCATGCTGTGACCTTAGGGTCTATGACTTGGAAACAGATGTGGGGAGTGAGCAGCCTGAAGTACTGAGGAATGGGGGAGGCAGGGAGAAGGCAGACGGCCAATAAAGAACTTCCTCTGCTGTTACATTTCAGGCAGGAGTGGAAGTCGGTCTAAATTGTTACCATGCAGATCTGGAATCATTTTTGCAATTGCCTGGCTCCAATTCCAGGTTTGTTCATTCTGCAACCAGAACTGAAAACTTGGTAATGCTCCTGACCTGACTTTTGCCTCTGCCCTCATCTGAATGCATATTATGAAGTTACATGTTTAGCCTGACAGTCATTTCATTAGGCAAGAGAGTTTGGTCTTGCCCCGCACCCTCCCTCCCTATGTACACTTTATAAAAGGAAGTACAGAAAAGTTAAGCAATTTGACCAAGGTTACACTATTCTTAATTTTGTGGTTGTTTGATTAAAAGCACAACTAAGCCATTTTGACTAAGATTTACAGATTCCCTTTAATGTATTCTTATCATCAGGCAACTAAAAAAACTGGGTTTATTTTCTTCCATAGGATGAGTACTTAAATGTACCCTTAGACATGTAGTTTGCCATGTCCATATTTATAAAAAATGCATAGTTTTGAGCATTAACTGCTGATTCTAGAAATAGTTTTTGTGACTTCTTTACTAAACCAGAAGCTCCATGAGGGTGGGGCAGAAATTTCAGCCTTGGTTTTCATTAGACATTGCAGATGTGGCACTACTTACTGCCAGGAGGTATAGGAGCTGGATTTTAGTTGCACAGGGGTTAAGGTTCTAGATTTGGCAAACAAAAATACAGAATAGCCAGTTAAACTTGAATCTCAGATTTTTAAAATATTAGTATAAACATGTCCCATGCAATATTTGAGACTAATACTAACAAATTGTTCACTATTTTTCTGAAATTCAAATTTACTGTGCAATCCATTGACCCATCTTGCAGCTCTAGCAAGCGTCCTCTCCTTTAGCATTACAGTCTCCATAATTCTTTCAGAGATGATTGAAATGCAAACCCGTCTCTCCAGAAGTTTTCTAACTTAGCAGCTGAGGAAAAAGCAGTCTATCTACACCACTGTTATACTTCATTGTGTTAAATTGTATAATAGAAATGAAAAGAGGCCCAGAATCACAATGCAAGGGGCAACCAAACAAAACAACCATGGTCTGCCCTGGCCAGGTAGCTCAGTTGATTAGAACGTCATCCCAGTATGCTAGGGTTGTGGGTTTGATATCTGATCGGGGCACATATAAGAAGTAACCAATGAATGAATAAATAAATGGAACAAATTAATGACTCTCTCTCTCTTTCTCTCTATAGTTAATAAATACAAATTTAGAAAAATAATTATGGTCATGAAGTGTTCATGACATTCAATTTGGTCTTAAAGGATAAGAAGTTCATCAGACAAGGTATGAAGGCTTGAAAGAGTATGATAAATTCAGTGTGGCTGAAGCATATGCTGTGTGTGGATAGGACTAGGAGTAAGAGTTGATGAACATCAAGAGGTGAGGTTTGGAAGGTTGACTGGGGTAGCCTTGTAAAATGCCTTTATGCCAAACTGAAGTTTTGAACATTTTCTTGATGGATAGGGAAGCCAGAAAGGGTTTTTTAGCTGAGTAGCATAACCATTTCTGTTTTTGAAAGATAATTGTGTTGGCAGATTGGAGTGGGCAGAACTTGTAGGCAGGGAGACTAATTAGGCGGCTATTGAAATAACCCAGGCAAGGAAGAATTGAGCTTATTTCAACAAAGGCAATGATGGTGGAAATAGTGAGGGAAGCAAAAATTAGAGTGACATTTAGGTGATAGAATCAATACAACTTGGTGATTGATTGCATAAGGGTAGTAAAATAGAGGATAGAGTTAATGTAGTGTAAGTCTTCAGACAAATAACAGACATTATTTTTACTCTAGTTGTCTCTAAAGAATGGACCAGTAATACATATTCTATTTCCTTCATTAGGCTACTATGAAAACCAGTTAGAAAAAGTTATGTGAAAGTCATTTTTTAAGTATAAAAAGCTATAAAAATGTTCTGCTGTTAAATGAATATATATATATCAGTAGACCCTGAATTGTTTCTGGGTAGAAGTTACATTTGATTCATCTTTCGTACCCCCTAGCATACTTCCTTGAATATATAGATAACCAACACATGTTTGTAGGATTGTATCAAATTTGAAATTCAACCATGCCAAACCAAAATAATATAAACAATATTTTTTACCATATTGTTGGTGTGTGCCTGGAAGTATATAATGGTCTAGGTTGGTGAAAATGCCAACAAAATCAGGGCCACAAATTCCAGGAGAAACACTCACTTGAGTAATGCTGATGCTGATGGAAATCTTCCTCTCTTTGTTTACAGATACACACAACACTGAGGACATTTTTAGATGCCCAGGAAGGTTTCCCTTTTTCTGTCCCTTCTGTTAGAAAGTATTAGTATCCTAAAGAAGTTATCTGCTTAAAGAAGGTGATATTTTTAAAATTTCATTTATTTATTGGAGAGAGAGAGGGAGAGGAAAACAGAGAGATTTGTTGTTCCACTTTTACGCATTCATTGATTGCTTCATGTAGGTACCCTGCCTGACTGGATATTGAACCCACAACCTTGGCATATCAGAATGATGCTCTAACCAACTGAGCTACCCAACCAGGGTTCAGGAGATGATTATTTTTAAATTTAGTACCACTCAGACTTTGAATATGACTGAGTCGCTATTCTGGACCAAGCCAAAAAAAAAAAAGTGTCATTTAAAATTTTATTATTGCAAAATATGGGTATCACATTTTCAAATAAGTTCATATTTTTTTCTCCCTAAAATAAATCCATCTCCCTCACTCTTTTTCCTTCTTGTTTTCCTTTTCTTCATTGATTCTGCTGTTTTGTAAGCTATTTTAATTCCAAGAATGATCTTGTTCTCTTTCCCTGTAACTGTTTTTCTCTCTATTTAGAGTCAAAATAATATCCAGAGAGAACAGAAGTCTCCTGTTCCCACCAGGTAGAAATTACTATATTATTAGTTTCATTATTATTGTGTTATTGACTATTGTTCATAGTTATTATTTATTAAGCACATATCATGGGTTACTTGTTACACTAGAAGCTTTACCTAAGTTTTCTTATTTAAATATTAAATAGTCCTATAAAATAGTTCCTACTGTCTCCTTTTTATTTGAGGGACCTGAGGATGTAACAAGTTATTCTAGGTCAAGGAATTTGACACAGGCAGGATTCAAACTGGATCTTGCTGACTCCTGTCATTTCTTAGCTACTGAACCAATGATTCTCAAACTCAAGTAGGCAAGAGAATCACCTGGAGCACTTGTTAACCATAGACTGCACCTCTCACACCTCCACAGCAATTCAGAGTGATTCAGTAAAACTGGATGGGACATAAAATGTATAGCTCTAATAAGTTCCCAGGTGGTACTGATGTTGCTGATCCAGAGACCACACTTTGAGAACTGGACTGAACAGCACTGCCTAATACTGGCTCATTACTGTGCTTCAACTCTGTGACAGTCACTGACGTGAGCAGTGAGGGTGCAAATGTGAGAGAGGCACTTTTTGCACTTAAGAATTTACAGTATTTAAAGAGAGAGATAAGAAAACAGAATATCAATGGTACCAATATAAGCTCTATAAAGTTGTATGCACATACCTAATTTTTAAAACTTTCAGAAATCTAAAAATAGAGGAAAATTTTAAACCTGGAATGGCAGCTAGGAAAAAATATGCAGCTATAACTTCATACTTAATGGTAAAAGGCTGAATGTATTTCCCCTAAGACTAAGAGGAAGGCAAGGATTCACAGTCTCATGACCTCTATTCAATACTGTAGTAAAGTTTCTAGTAAGTACAATAAAGAAAGGGGAAAAAAGGTATCCAGATTGAAAAGGAAGATAAAAAACTATTTTTTTAAAAGGCCATGTTATTGTCTATTAATAAAATTTTACAAAACCTACAAAACAATACTAAAACTAATATATGAGATTAGCAAAATTGCAGCATACAAGATCGAGCTATAGAAATCTATATTTTTATACAAGAGCAATGAAAATAGAAAATTTAAATTTAAAATATACAATTTATAATAGCATAAAAACAGTTAAGGATAGATCTGACCAAAGATATGTGTGACCTGTACACTAAAAATTACAAAATATTGCCCTGGATGAATGGTTCAGTTGGCTGAAGCATTATCCTGTGCACCAAAAGATTACAGGTTCAATTCCTGGTCAGGGCAGATACCTCGGTTGTGGGTTTGATTTCCGGTTGGGGTGCATCTGGGTGCATCTGGGAGGCAGCTGATCAATATTTCTCTCTCGCATCAATGTTTCTCTCTCTCTCTCCCTCTCTTCCACTCTCTCTAAAATCAATAAACATATCCTCAGGTAAGTAATAAAAATTTTTTTATTACAAAATATTGCTGAAAAAAATTAAAGAAGGCATAAATGGAAAGAAATACCATATTCATGTACCACAAGATTCATTTTTGTTCTTGTAAACTGTCTCCAAACTGATCTATAATTTCTTTGTAGTCTCAATAAAAATCCCAGCAGGCATTTTTGTTATTATGTACTTTAAAATTCGTATGAAAATGTAATGAACCTAAAATAGCCAAATTAACTTTTAAAAAGAGGAACAAATTTCAAGGAATTATGTTATCTTTCAAGACTTATTTTGATTGACAGTAATCTGATTGTGTGATATTAATGTAGAAATAAACAAATACATCAATGGAACAGAATAGAAAACACACAAATAGATCCATGCATGTATGGACAACTGATTTTTGACAAAAGTGTAAAGATAATTCAGTAGAGAGCACAGCATGTTTGACAAACAGTGTTTGAACCATTGGTTAGCCATATATATAAAAAAACAACTTCAACCCCTACCTCCCCACTACATACAAAAATTAACTAAAATGTAAAACCTTAATCTCCTAAAAGAAAATATAGAAAAAGATCTTTACATTGCTACATTAGGTAAAGATTTCTTAGGTACAACAACAGAAGTAGAATCTATAAAAGAAAAAATCTGATAAACTTGACTTTATCACAATTAAGAACCCTTGCTCTCTGAAGGACATTGTTAAGAGGATGGAAAGTCAAGTCACATATCTGTTAAAGGCCTTGTATCCTTGAATATACCATATTAAGGAACCTCAAAACTCAATAATAGTAAAACAGACAACCCAATTTTTAAAATGGGTAACAGACTTGAACAGTCACTTTACCAAAAATATATACAGGTAGAAAATAAGCACATGAAAAGATCATTACTCAACATCATCAGCAATTAGAAAATTAAAGTAACAAAACGACAATGACATATCTATTCATGTATATTAGAATGATTAAAATTTTAAAAGGCTGACCATACCAAGTATGTGGAGCATCTGGAACTCTCCTGCCTCAAAGGTGGAAATGTAAAATAGGACAACCACTTTGAAAAGCAGTTTTGCAGTTTCTTAAAAAGTAGGTCCTACAGTTACTATATGGTCCCACTATTCTACTTCTAGGTATATAACCAAGAGAAGTGCCCATACTGAGACTTGCACACAAATGTTTGAATCAGCTTTATTTGTAATAGTCAAAAACTGAAAACAACTTAGGATCGAAGAAAGTATACTCATTTTATAATCTATTTCAGGTAGAACACAATTTCTAGATATTATTTATAGAGAATAATTTTTTGACATTAGTGACATAAGTCCATAAATCACAATATCATAGTCTCTTACTCTATATAATAATAATGTCACAGAAAGGCCCAACATGAGTCAAAAGGCTGTGATTCTAGTTCTGATCTTTCATTGAATAACTGAGTGGCCTCAGAAATCTCCATAATCCTTCTAGGCATAGTTTGTACATTTCAAAAAAAAATGAAGATATTGAACTGGATAAAGAGGTATATTATGCCATGCTCAGAAGGTGAAGAGAAGGAGAATGGTTAGAAGAACCAAGCTAGCTAAGCTGTAGAACCCCTTTTCTTGCTATAGACTGAATATTTGTGTCCCCCAAATTCATATGTTGCAGCCTTAATCCCCATTGTGATGGTATTTGAAAGTGGGGCCTTTGGAAGATAATTGAGTTTAGTTCAGCTCATTAGGTGGGGAAACCCCATGTTGAAACTAGTGCCCTTATAAGGAGAGGAAGAGACCAGAGCTTCCTCTCTACCAGGTGAGGACAAAGCAAGAAAGAAGCCATCTGCAACCCAGCAAGAGAGTCCTCACCAAAATCTGACCATGCTGGACGCTAATCTTGGAATTCCCGTCCTCCAGAACTGTGAGAAGTAAATGTCTGTTGTTTCAGCTATGCAGTCTGTGGTACTTTGTTATAGCAGTTCAAGCTGACTGAGACATTCCTCCACCCAGAGTGGTTTGCTTCTGTCAGTTCTATGTAGTTTATCATATGAATTATTTTGAAGAACTGATTTTCACAAATTTCAGAAGAGAATTTACAGCTACTGTAATAGATGGCCTCTGAAATAATCTCAGGTGCCAAATCCAGTGATCCTAATTGGTAAAATTAGCTCAGCCAGACAGCCATTGTAATTCTTCATAAGCAGACATTTGTTTGCAAAGTTGCTTTATAAAATATTAAGGAACTCCCAGGAATCCTCCAGAAGTTTTTTACCAAACTCTTTTTGGTATTTTATTTTGATCCAGTTTGAAGTGATGCTCTTCCTCATGTTTATCTGCAGTGTGCTCCTGGCTGGTTGTGGCCACATGCAGAGGGCGGTGAGCTATAGAACAGATACTTCTGTGCCTCCAAGTGCAGGGTCCAGCTGCTGCCCCAGTCACCTATGCTCCTCTGCACTCTCATGGTTCTCCCATGGTGGTTCTCAAGGCCCGAGGATTATTCATCAGTGAGTGTAAGCAATTCAGAAAACCCGTCTCTCAAAACCTTTAGACAGCCATGCACTCTAAACTGCTGATTTATGTGGGAGTCATGTTTTCCAAGAGACCCCATCTGCCTTGAAGCTCACAACTCTTCCTACTGGTTTCTTTTTCCGCTAAAGATATTTGTACATTGTGCCTGTGTTCTTTTTCATTTTCCTAATTGCAGTGACTCAGTTTGTTTTCCTAGTGCCCACATCCTTTCCCCCAAATTTAGAGGATCAAAAACATGGTATAGTGGAGGAAAACCTAGACTCTAATTTTGGCTTTGTCATTCACTGTTCCATGTGATTTGAGAGACATGTGTCATCCTTCTGAGCTTCAGTTTTCCCATCTTAAAATGGGAAGTTCAGATTAGTTTTTCTAAAGTGTTTGACCTACTATTTCTGATATGGGACACAACTTTGGATTGTCTATTACATACCTATTAAGTTTGTACTTATTTTAATGCACATTAGAAAAGTATATAATTGTAGAACGTAAGCACCCCTATGTTTATTGCAGCACTATTTAGAATTGCCAAGATATGGAAGCAACCCAAGTGTCCATCAGTAGATGAGTGGATAAAACAACTATGGGACACTTATATAATGAAATACTACTTGGCTATAAAAAAAGAAGTATGGATGGACCTGGAGAACATTATGCTTAGTGAAATAAGCCAGCTGGAGAAAGACAAATACCATGTGATTTCATTCATATGTGGAATCTAATGAAAAAACTGAACTAACAGGCAAAACAGAGACAGACTCATAGATGAAGAGCAGGATAACAGCTAGAGGCAGGGGGAGGTTAGGGGGTGGAGGGATTGAGCAAAAAGGAAAAAGGACTCATGGACATGGACAGCAGAGTGGTGATTGCTGGGGGGTGGGGGTATATGAGGACTAAATGGTAATGGGAAAAAATACAATAAAAATTAAATATATATATATTATATATATACATATATAATATATATATATAAAATTGTTACATTAATGATCAAATTAAATTTTAATCTAATTGGTAAATTAGTAGAAATGAGATTTTTTTTTTAAGTGCATTGATTTAAAGTAAAGTATTACACAGACTCATGGGGTCACTGGATGTGGCAACAATTTGGAAAATGGTCCATAGCAGTGGCCTGGAAGCAGTAAGTAAATTTTGTCTCAATGTTTCATAGAATAACTACATTTCCAAGCTTCCTTGATGCTGAGCTGGGATCAGGTGCTTTAGTTCTGGCAATGAAGTGACGTAAGTCATGTGTCACTTCTGAGAGAGTGAGTGTCCTCTCTTCATCTTTGTAGTCTCTGGTCACAGCAACTTTAGTGTTTTTCCTGGTTGTGATGACTTTCTGAATAATCTTTGGTGACCATCAGCTCTTTCAGATTACTTACGCATAGAGGTGATACTATCTGCAGAGTCTTGTTCACTATTGACATCACCACTTCCAGTGGTTATGGGCCTGTGTCCTTGCTTGTTAAAGTCATTTCCCCTGTTTTGTGTCAAACTAGCCAGCTTCAAGCTCCTGGTTCCCAAAGTCCACCAGCAAGATATATTGTTAGAAGTTGTGCTATAGGAAACTCATCTATCAGTTCCGCTCATAGCATAAACCCTTATCAAACCCTAAACAGCTGGAGGGGCCTGCTTTATTTTACCTTCATTATATGCCAGAACAGCCAAGCTACATGATGAAAATCATCGTTTTAACCCTCGGAAGCTGATTACATTTTGGGACTTTATGTTGGCTTGTGTTGTCTGATTTTGTCATTTAATGGTCATAAATATTTGGGTTTTTTTTTTTTTTTAAGTGTTGTTCAAGAAGCTTGATTTAAAGCCTGGGTCAAATCATAGCCTCTTAGTTCTAATCACTGCCACTGCTCTATATACTTTCAATTTCTATGGTCTGCCAAGTTTTTGTCTGCCTCTTCTCCAAAGGACATTAAATTTTTATTCAATTTGCTTCTCTGGTGCTTGATTAATCAGTGTATCAAATGTGCTGCTCAGACAGTGGAACTAAGAGGTCGTTTTTAAAAACCTAAGCTGATAGAAATTTTTTTATTATGTATAATGTTTTCCTTACTCAAGATAATATAGAAAACTAGTCCTTTTGAGGTTCATGTATCAGTGGTGACCCTTCAAATGGGCCAGGAAAGACAAGGCTTTTACTCTGTGAGTTTATAAGTGAAATTATCATTGATTTGTTATTCATACCCCAGAAACTTCCAAAAATAATTTTAAGATTATCTTCAAGTTATTAGAAGTCATTAGACATTAAAAATACAGTATGTTCTGGACCCAAGTGTAGGTAGCACAATGACCATGTCCAGCTTGAAGCAGCTAGAGGAGCTCGAGACCTTCGCTCATTGTCCTTTATAATATTATAAAGGGTCTTAAGTCTGAGAGGAATGGATTGTTATTTTTTATTGTTAAAATAATTAATTAATCATTTATTTATTAAAAAAAGAAGAATATATGAAAGGGTGAAGCGGGCATGGGCATGGACTTGGGGAGGGATTGCTTGGGGAAGGGGGTGCTGGGTGGAGGGGAGCAAAGGGGAAAAAATTGGAACTATTGTAACAATATAATCAATAAAATATACTTAAAAAAAATACAGTATGTGTAACAATACTGATGTCTGTTGGTAATCACAAAACCATGGAATCGGAGAATAGTGGAAATGGAAACAAATAATCAACCATATGACTCAGCTCCTATTTAACAGAAAGAGAAAACTGGGACCCAAAGAGTGACATGTTATTTTATTTTCTATAACAACATTATTGAGATACAACGCACACTATCAAATTCACCAATTTTAAGTGTATGATTCAATGGCTTTTAGTGTATTCAAATGTATGCATCATTATTACAATCACTTTTCAGACATTTTCACCATTCAAAAAGAAACCAGGTACCCATTAGCAATCACTACCCATTTTTCCTCAACCCACCTCACCCTAGGCAAACACCTACTTGCTACCTCCAATGATTTGCCTATTCTGGATACTATACTTAAATGGAATCATGCAATATGTGATCTTTTTTGATGTACTCTTTTACTTAACAAATTTTTTGAGGTTCATTTGTGTTGTAGCATGTATCACTACTTCATTTATTTCTTTTTTATTTTTTTACTTATTTTTATTTAATCTTTATTGTATTTTTTCCATTACCATTTAATCCCCTTATATCCCCCTCACCCATACACTCACCATACTGTTGCCCATGTCCATGAGTCCTTTTTCCTTTTTGCTCAATCCCTCCACCCCCAACATCTCCCCCTTAGCTGTCATCTGCTCTCAATTTATGAGTCTGTCTCTATTTTGCTTGATCGTTCAGTTTGTTCATTCGATTCCACATATGAGTGAAGTCATATGATATTTGTCTTTCTCTGACTGGCTTATTTCACTTAGCATAATGTCCATTCATGCTGTTGCAAAGGGTAAATTTTTCTTCTTTTTTACATCTGAGTAGAATTTCATTGTGTAAGTGTCCCATAGTTGTTTTATCCATTCATCTACTGATGCACACTTGGGGGGCTTCCATATCTTGGTGATTCTAAATAATGCTGCAATGAACATAGGGGTGCTTATGCTCTTTTGAATTAGTGTTTTGGGTTCCTTCAGATATATCCCATGAAGTGGGATCACTGGGTCAAAAGGCAGATCCGTTTTTATTTTTTCGAGGTAACTCCATACTGTTTTCCACAATGACTGCACAAGCAATCTCCCCCCACCTCTCTCAGTACATGTCCATGGGTGATGCCTGTAAGTTCTTTGGCATCCCCTTTTCTTATACTATTCTTAACATTCCATCTATTTTGTACCTACCAATTATGCTTGTTGATCCATGCACCTTTCCTCCCATTCTCTCCCTTCTCCCTCTCCACTGATAGCCCTCCAAATGATTTCTGTTTTCTTCATTATTTTTTAAAGTAAGTTTTCAATTTCTTGTTCTTCCTCTTCTCCTTCTGGCACCACTATAGTTTGGATGTTGGTATGTTTAAAGTAGTCCCAGAGGTTCCTAAGCCTCTCTGATATCTTTGGATTCTTGTTTCTTCTTTTTGTTCTCATTAAATGTTTATTTCTTCCACTTGTTCCAAATTGTTGATTTAAATCCTGACTTCCTTCCCTTCACTGTTGATTCCATGTATTTTTGTCTTTATTTCATTTTGTGTAACCTTCATTTTTTTATTTTCTTGACATACTCTATGAGTTCTCTGAGCATCCTTATCACCATTGGTTTGAACTTTGCATTTAATAGTTTGGGTATCTCCATTTCATTTAGGTCTTTTTCTGGGGGTTTATTCTCTTCTTTCATTTGGGCCATATTTCTTTGTCTCCTCAATTTGGCATCCCCCCGTGATTGTTTCTGTGTGTTAGGTAGAGCTGCTTTCACTTGCTGTCTAAGTAGCATGGCCTATGAACTAAAGGCACCTGTAAATTGCGTGGGGTGGAGCCTTAGGTAATTGCTAGGACAGGGCCTCCTGCTTCACCACTTTGTGGCTCTGTTTATGGTCAGGGGCTTGGAGAGGGGACAATGTTGCTTCCTGGCTTCTGGCGATTTTTCGAGCACTTGCCTATTTCCTGTCACTTCACCCACTTCCCATATGCAATTGACACCCTTCCAGTTGTTGGCCTGGGATTTGCATACATTCTAAGACCACGGGGGGTGGGGGGGCCTTTAAGCAGCAAAAATCCAGCAGTTTCTTCTGCCACCTGAACCCCTACTGGTTTTTACATCCAGAGGTAATGGAGGTTTATCTTCCTGGTGCTGGAACTCAGGGCAGTGCAGTCTGGCCTGAGGCTGGGATTGCTCTGTCCCAGGGTATCCCTCCTAATTTTTACCCACCTTATGGGAATGTGATACCATCCATTCTGCCGCCACTGCTGTAGCTTGCCCAAGCCATAGCACCTCTCTGTCTTGTGTCTACAACTCCGCCCCTCCTACCCATCTGGATGAATGTGGTTTCTTTAAATCTTTTGTTGTTGGACCTCCATATAGCTTGATTTTCTGACAGTCTTGTTTTTATTTGTTTTTGAGATCTAGTTGTAATTCTTTCTATGGTTTTGTGCAGAGGCTAAGTGTGTCTACCTACACCTCCATCTTGACTGGAAGTTCAATGTCTTTTTTTTTAAGTATATTTTATTGGTTATGTTGTTACAGTAGTCCCAATTTTTTTCCCTTTGCTCCCCTCTGCACCCTTTCCTCCAGCAATCACACCCCTCTTAGTTCATGTCCATGGGTCATGCATTTAAGTTCTTTGGCTTCACCCTTTCCTATATTATTCTTAACTTCCCCGTGTCTATTTTGTACCAACCAATTATGCTTCTTAATCCCTGCACCATTTCCCCATTTCTCCCCCTTCCCCCTCTCAGCTTATAACCCTCCAAATGATCCCCATACCTATAATTCTGTTCCTATTCTTGTTTGCTAAGTTGGATTTTGTTTTTATTTTTTAGATTCAGTTGTTGGTAGTTGTGAGTTTGTTGTCATTTTAATGTTCATAATTTTGATCTTTTTCTGAGAAGGAACAATGCCACTTGCTCAGCACTCACCCCTTTTCCAGGTACTTCTCTCTTCCGTATGGGACTGGTGCCCCTCTAGCTGTTGCCCTGGCTGTCGTTCCCAGAGTGGGTGAATCTGTGGACATTCTAGGACCACGAGGGCCCCTTAAATAAGCAGACTCTGCTGAGAGACCAGCAGTTTCTTCCTCTACCCCAACCCCCACTGGTTTGCACAGTCGAAAGCAATGAGGCTTTATTATCCTTGGTGCTGGAACTGTGAGCTGTGCAGTCTGGTCGGGTACTGGAAGTGCTCCCCAGGTGCCCCTCCGAACTTTTTAAAATGTATGACTGCACTTTCTCCCAGGTCTGCTGCTGCCTCCGCTGCTGCCACCACCACACCGTGTCCTCTCTGCCCTGGCTCTGGCCCTCCTACCTGTCTGGATGAGTATTTCTTCTTTATATCTTTGTTTGTTGGACTTCCATGCAGCTCGATTTTCTGGAATTTCTGGTTGTTTCTAGTTTTGAGGTAATTGTATTCTTTCTTCATTGTAGAGGGAGATGCAGCATGTCTGTCTAGGTCTCCATCTTGGCCAGAAGTCTCTATGTCTTTTTTCATGCTGTTGAGTATCTTTATAATCATTACTCTAAACCCTCTATCTGATAAATTGCTTATCTCCATTTCATCTAGTTCTTCTGGAGAATTCTCTTGTTCTTTCATTTGGGGTCTGTTTCTTTGTCTTCCCATTTTGTCTGCTTCTTTGTATTTTCTGCCTTAGTGGTTAAACAAATCAGAAGCTGAACTGGTCAGTTATTAATCTAATCAAGGTTTAATTAGCAGCTTAAGACCACAGGGCAGGGCAGAGTAATTCTGAGAGCAGCGCTATTGCTTCCTCTCAGGTTGATGCCACTTGAAGCAAAGTGCTCAGCCTGAGAAAATGGCTTCTGCAGTATGGGGAATGACTCCACACAGGAATCCTGGTAGCTGTGCCTTTAGTTCTCTCCTCAGAGCTAGCAGCCCCAGACTCTCCTCAAGGGTACCTAGTCCATTCTTCCCTCCCTCTGCTGGAACCCAGGGTAAGTAGCTGCAAACAAAGTTTTGTGTGTTGGCCGTTAAAGAAACTCTCTGTGTCTCCAGCTATCTCTGCTGACAGACAGAAACCCTGCCTCTTTTCACAGCTGGATGTTATTGGGTTTCTTTCTTGCAGGGTGTTGTAGGCTGGGGAGCCTAGCTTGGGGTTTAGACCCCATGCTTCTCAGGGTGAGCCCACCAACCACTGAAAGTCCCTCTGGCACTTCAGCTGCCACCCATCAGAGCCTAGCCAGCCCTCTCATGCCTCTTCTGCACTACATACCAGTCCCGTTGTGGTGAAATGATTTCTTCTGTCTGTCCTTGGTTATAAGGCTTCTCTCCAGCTAGTGTTCAGTTGGCTATTCTGGGTGATTTCTCTACAATTTAGTTGTAATTCCAGATTGGTCCTGAGATGATGTTAATGCAGCTTCTACTTATTCCTCCACCATCTTGGATCTTCTCATTTCCTTCCAATTGCTGAATAATATTCCATTGTATTACTATACCACATTTTGTTTATTAATTCTTTGTAGGACATTTGGGCTCCTTCCACCTTTAGACTATTATGGACAGTGGTGGTATGAAAATCATGTATAGAAGACCCTAGAACAACATGGGCTTGAACTGTGTGGTTCCACTTATATACGAATTTTTTCAATAAATATTATAAACATACTTTCCTTATCATTTTCTTTTAATATTTTCTTTTTTCTAGCTTACTTTATTGTAAGAATACAATATATATAACATACAAAAATGTGTTTATCTACTGTTTACATTATTAACAAAGCTTTCAGTCAACAATAGGCTATTCATAGTTTGGGGGAGTCAAAAGTTATATGCAGATTTTCAGCTGTGCATTGTTGAAAGTCAACTGCATTAGTTTTTATGTGACCATAAGTTTTTATTTCTCTTCGGTATGGACCCAGGAGTGGAATTGCTGAATCATGTGCAACTCTATTGCCTTGTAAGAAACTGCAAGGCTGTTTTCCCAGCCAGCTAAACCATTCTACATTCCCACCAGCGATGTAAGAGGGTCCCAATTACTCCATACCTTCAACAAAATTTATTAGTACCTATTTGTTTTATTTTTATTATAGTCATCTTACTGGGTGTGAAGCAGTATCTTATTGAAATTTTCATTGGTGTTCCCCTAATGGCTAATGATGCTGAGAATTTTCTTACGTGCTTATTAGGTATGCATCTCTACATATGTCTTATCTAACATGACTCTGAATTCCATGAGGGAAGAAGAGAATATGCCTTAGCTTTGTATTCTTGGCTCTTATCATGATATCTAGAATATCATACTCATTCATTTTTTTCAGCAATATTTATTAAGAAGCTACTATGTAAAAATTAATATGATAGGCATTGGAGTACAAAAGAAAGCAATTAAAGATATTTTGCTATCCTCAAAAGGTTACTGCCAAGAATTAGGGATCCTGAAATTCTCTCCCTAGATAACATCTGACAGTGACTCACAAAATATTTAAAATACTATTGTGGTGACTTTGTAAAGGGTCAAGTTGGCTAAACTGACCTACATTTCCCATAATTCTCTTTCCTGTGCAATTTCAGTTAAGAGTGAGTCACAAGAGATCATTGGAGAGGGGAAATGAGGCAGCAACCATTTTGTAACTCATACATGTTGCTTATCTGCTGGTTTACCCTAGGCTTGAGGAAGCAGCTATACCTCCTGTTCCACCTTAACTCTTACATTTTCCTTCGCCTTCTCTGACCCCTGGGCCAGGTATGAGTGTTTAGCTCTGTGACAAAGGACCCTGGCACCTGTAGAACATCCATACCACCAATATTATAGACCAAGAGAACTAATAGGGTCTTTAGTTGATACTCATGGGCTCTCACTTGTGCTTGTGAGTTTCAAGTTGTTCTTGTTCTCTATTTCTTTTACATCCATCTTCCCTTGCCTGCCCTGTGCACTTTAAGCCCCAGCAAAGACAAGATCTAAGCTTACAGAAACTTCTTAACCAGCTTCTATTGCACAACTGCTTAAGGTCAAATCCCTGTAAACCAACAACAAAAAAGTCTCTCACTATTCCTTCCTACTTACCTATATTCTGCTTCTCTGATTGAAACCTAAACGCTGACTGTGACAACTATTTTAAATGAATAGAAGAGCCTGCAACAAAATTATTTGCTGAGACCAGAAATAAAACACAAATCCAGGAAGCTAAGCAAGAACTGAAGTTTTCTAGCCACCCTACCATCATATGTGGATATCAATAAACTGGACTTGCTATGTGCCAAGCATTGTTCTAAATACTTTATTACATATGTTAACTTATTAAATCTCTTATTAATCTAGTGAGGCTGGTTATAATGATTCCAGTTCTGAGGATGAAGAAATTAAGACACAAAGTGGTTAAGGTCACAAGGCTAAGCAAAGAGCAAAGCCAAAATTGGAATCCAGGTAGTCTGGCTACATGGCCTGTGCTTTATCTCTACACTGTGAGCCCTGTGACCAACCACTTCAGTACATAGTAGGACTAAGAACACTCTTCAATACTATGAGAGCAGAATTACAGGCTGAAGACAACTTGATATAAAACCTGGACTCAAGAAGCCATGGATTTAGAAGAAAATTCCAAAAGGAAGATCTCTCTGGAGAATGTATAACCCGGAGAAATCAAGCTTTCACTTGACAATGAGACCTAAAATCTAAAAGTTTAGCACTGTAATTTAAAATTCTATAAGGTCCATAGGGCCCCTCAGGCATCTATTTGGCAGAAGCAATTAATAGTCTTCTTTGGAAGAATACATCCTCAACCTCAGCCTCAGAGAATTTCTATACATAAGAGAAATAACAGATATTAATGCATAATTCTTTAAATGCACTATACTGACAGGGAAACAAGCCACCATGAGCAAAACTCACAGAAACAAACACACAAAAAATAGAGCTCCAACCATTTCAGGCATTGGAATTATTAAATATGGATCATAAAAGATATATTTAATGTTTTGAAAAAAGTTAAAGGAATGGAAATATAAAAAAGAGTAAGAGACTGTGAAAAAGTAAAAGTCATATGCGATTGCAGCCTGTAGTTGGCAAGCCAGGAAAACAATGGTGATGGTGCAACTCTCGGGGCCAGAGTGGCCAGAACAGCCAGACCTCTTCTTGAGGCAAGAGAATCTCCCCCATGAGGAAGAAATCATGTGGAACCAGTTCTCTGTTAAAGGCTGGCTCCACTACATAGAATTCAAACAGGGACCCCGAAGCCCAAACTCAATCAGTTGTATGAGCAGACGCTGAACCTGCTGTCCTGTAAGCTACAAACTCTGGTACTACCCCCTAAAGGTGCACCGGGCACAGATGTAGAATCGCTGTTTGACCAACTCTGCCTGCGAAGATGTCAACTACTGCCACGAGAGAGCCTTTGTGTTCGCACACAACATAACACACCTGTGGCTGCATTATCACCAACTGTCGATAGATCAGAGCCGCGTCACACACATAAACACACCCCGCCGCACGTTTGACTGTGCGCTCCAGGCACCGCCCATCACACAGCACTCTGGTACCTGGTCCCTGTACCTGTGCTTCCTGCCCTCCTACCTGCGCTGTGCGGGGCTACTGGTGCTTCCTCCAGCTCAGCATTGAATGCATAGAGGAGCACACAGAGTATCGCAGGTTGAGTGACCGGCCGGACGAGGCTGCGTAGCGCCTGGCAACACTGGTGAAGAAAGAGTGCTGAGTGTCCACGGTGCACAAGTCCAACTTCCAGCTGTAGCACGAGCTCTGCGACCTCATCTCCCAGAACCCGGAGAAGCTGCAGTCGCTGAACAACAGTGGGGCAGCTTTGGTGCTTGCTGACCGACTACTACATCTGAGAAGGCTCAGGGGGTATAGAGCAGTCCATCCGCCGTAATGACCATGTGGAACTTCCCCCAGGTATGCAATAGCTATGGCCAGTTAGAGGAAAGCGTGATCACTGCTTAGATGGAGACCACCTCCAAGCTGGGGCCGGAGGAGGAGGAGGTGGACCTGGCCCGCTTGTAGCAGCTCATCAGCAGCACCCTGCTGTGCCAAACCCACACCACTTGGTGAGTGGCACAAGCTCTTGGCTGCAACAAGCAGCCCCCGGGAGATCATTGACAACATACACAGAGTCTGTACAGACAGTGGACCCCTTCGAGACTATGGGCAGACCCCAGACGCTGAAGGTCACGTTTCCTAAGTTTTATGAGGACAACGGGCATGTGGATGATTCCCACATCATCTTGGAGAAGGCCACCAAGCAGGTGGATAACCTGGCAAGCCTTTGTGCGAGTGGAATGAGCTGGACAAGAATTATGACCAGGGCTGTGGCTGCTGCGGAAGGCGACAACACTGCCTGCCAGCCCAGCCAAGGACTTCAGTGGCTGAGAGCTCTTGCAGAACAGTAGGTGCAAGTCACTGAAGGTGTGGTTCATGCTCGCCAACCCGGAGAAAAGCCTTGGCACCTTTCAGTCCACCAGCGCTGTGTGTGACCGCATCCTGTACCTGCGGATCGCCACCCCCAGATCGTCATCAAATACGCCATGTTCCGGGAGGAGCACAAGTACTTCAAGGAGACTTTCAAGGTTTATAAGGGCGCCATCTCGCTGTTCAAGTGGCCCAATGTGTCCAATATCTGCACACCTAACTCTCCAAATTAACCGCCCGCTAGAGGGCGGCAAGCTGGAGTGCGGGACCTCTTTGAGCAGGCGCTGAGGGCAAATACGCAAAGACCCAATACCTGCTGTACACGCAGTTGGAGGCGGAGTCGGGTGTGGCCGGGCAAGAACACCACCGAGGCGTACAGTGTACTACTGCGTCACTCGGGCGGTGGAGTCTAGGCAGCGGATATCCCTGGAGCCTACCACACCTCCGGCATCTACTAGACTGTCATAGCAAGCACACCTGGGAGATTTGCCTGCAGTTAACGGACATGGAGTGTAAACTGGAGAATATTAACCACACTCAAGCCATCTACAGCTTCTGCTCTCAGATCTGCAACCTTGGACGACTAGAGCCTTATAGCAAACATGGAAATTTTGGGCCCCAAGTAAGATCCTGTCCATGAGGAGCAACGTGTCCTGGGAGGAACTGGCCGCACTGACGCAGCGGGACAAGCCAGAGGAGATGGAGGTGAGTGAGGGTGGGGATGAGGCTGAGGACGAGGTGAATCTAGAGCCCATTGAGGTGCAGCTGGAGCAGCAGAGTGTGCCGACTGCCATGTGCTGGAGCCTGAAAAAGACTGACACCTGAGTTTGTATGACAAAAAAAAAAAAAAGTAAAAGTACATTTTAAAAAGCACAATTATATCTAAGGTGTAAAAAATGTCATTCAAACTCAATGATCACTAATGGTCACCTGTATCTTGTTTTCTAATACCATTCTCCAATAAAAGAAACAAGGGGTCCTCCATGGAGAAATGGTTAATTCTAGGATTTGAGAAGGAAATATACAAAATGAGCTTAGAGAATCTTGTAGTGCCAGAAAGTAAAAAGGTGCAAAAAATAAAATTACAATAACACAGGGACACAAGAAAGAGCTTCCAATGGTCAAAGTTGAAACAGTTTGAGCAATAAAAAAAAGTAGTATTAGATGGACTATTACTCAAAGTATAGAATAAATATCCACAAGTCTGTAAGTAAATGATTGAATCAATAAATAAATGGGGGAGAAGAAACAAGTCTCCTATAAAGAAAAATTCCAAATAACTTATTGTATAATCCATTGTCAAGGAGGTAGAGCATAATTCCCAACTCCTTAATTGTGGGCTGCATATAGCGACTTTCTCCCATAGAGGACAGTATAAAAAGGGGTTGAATGTCAAGTAAGTTTACAGTGGAGAAATCCGACAAAAATTACCCCAGCCAGGTGTGATCAAGGTCAACATCAACAATGATGGGTCATGTTGATAGTATGTACCCTTGATATGATATGATAAGAAATGTTACTTTACCTCTATGATCTTCCTCCCCAAAACCTATAACTCTAGTCTAATCAGGAGAAAAACTTAAGAAAAATCTTAATAAAGGGACATTTTACCAAACACAATACCAGTATATCTCAAAACTGTCATGGTCATCACCAAACAAGGAAAGTCTAAGAAATTGTCACAGTCAAGATAAGCCTAAGGAGACATGACAACTAAATGTAATATGGTACCCTGGATGGAACCCTGGAACAGAACGAGGGCATTAGGTAAAAACTAAGAAACTATAAATAGAATATGAATTTTAATTGATAGTAGTGTATCATTATCAGTTCATTAATTACAATAAGTATACTATACTAATGTAAGTTATTAATAGGAGAAGCTGCATTCAGAATGAATGAGAATTATCTAGTATATTTTATTTTTATGTAAATCTAAGAAAATGAAGTTCGTTTTTTGTCTCACTAGATACACAGTGCCTTGGGCATAGCTAAAGAGAGATTTATTTCTGGAAAATATATCCAAAGGCATTACTCAGAATTCAGTTCAGAGATACCAAGAGAGATTAAGAAACTCAGAAGACAAAGCAAGGAGCTCCAACATTTATCTGATTAAAGTTCTAAAAGGTGACTCAAGGAGGGACTGGAAGTGATAAAAGTGAAAGACAAAAAGTCTGAGTAATTTCCAGAACTAATTAAAGATACAATTTCTTACAAGTCCAGTAAATAACAAATAGAAAAAAATATCCATATATAAGACAAACTGTAGGCAAAGAGAAAATCTTAAAAGCAGTCAGAGGGGGAAAAAATCCTATTTACCTATAAAATAACATGAATTAGACTAAAAACTAACTTCTCAGTCAGAAGATAGTGTAATAATACCTTAAAGTTGTGCGAGGAAATCATTTCAAACTTAGAATTTTATACCTGGAAAAACTATTCTTGAGAATGAAAATGAAATAACATTTAGATAAACAAAGACTGAAGTTCACCATCCAAATATCACTAAATGAACATCTAAAGGATGTATTTTAATAGGAAATAAATGATCCCCAAAGGCCTCGAATCCAAAAAATAATTGTAACTAAAGAAATTAACAAACCTATGGCACATCTAAACTAATATTGAAAGCATAAAAAATATCTATTTCATGAAGTATAAAAAAATAGAGATAAGACACTAGACTTAGTTACATGCAAGATAAGAGAGGGGTAATTTGAGTTCACATATACAAAGATCCTCATACTGTTTGGGAGTTTGGTTAGAATATCCACTCACCGTAGACTGTTAAATGTACATCTTTAAATTCCAAGAGTAATGACTAAAATAATAAATAATAGAGTATATATATTCCAAACATAGAAATAAAAAACCAACATAGAACAAAAATCTCAACCAGTTTCAATAAAGTCAAGAGAAAAAATAAACTGTATATGCAGGACAAATAGAGAAGACAAACTAAAATGGCACCAATAGATTTTTTTTAAATCAACAATTATGTAAATATTAGACAAGTAGGAATCTTAACTTCCTCCACTGAATGATCCTGCTATTGTGTTCATCCCCTTCTTCAGTGTTAGATAGTTATCTCTGATCAAATTTAATACTTGGGCCTCCACAATATATTTTACCGTATATTGTATGATAGAGGTGGTGTTAAACCCACTGTCCATTATTGGCTATTTAAACTCCCATTAATAGGTGATACTAGAAGAAAGTTCTGATATGAAGAGTAAAAATGAAACACATCAAACTTAAATATGTCATCTATAATATATTTCAGCATTTTCACCAGCCTATGACTACAAAGTAAAGATACACTGTTCATAGCCAAACCAATTACACAAATCCCACTGGCCTATTTTAGGAAAAGAGCCTCCTTAGAGCATCTCTCATTTATTTCTAAGAGGTCTCAGAGTACTGCCTCACATATACTCTGAACAAAGAGCCCCAATTTCCCTCCACTCCAGCTCTCTTAACACTGGACTTTGTTCCTGCTGTGGGTGACCTTATGCACATACCACTTTAGTGGCCACTGCAATCTGCTGCAGGTGACCTACTACTGATCCAGGAGACAATCAATCGATGTTTTTCACATCAGTGTTTCTCTCTCTCTCCCTTCCTCTCTCTCTGACAAATCAATTTAAAAAATAAACTTATCCTCAGGTGAGGATTAAAAAAAAAAGTAAGTGTTGGCAAGGATGTGAAGAAATTAGAATTAGTGGGAAAGGAAAATGGTGTCACCTACTATTAAAAACAGTATGGAGTTTCCTCAAAAATATAGAATGAAAAAAGAACTGCCATATGATCCAGCAACCCCACTTCTGGGTATTTATCCCAAAGTATTGAAATCAAAATCTCAAAAATATATTAGCACTCCCATGTTTATATGGCACTGTTTCACAAAGTCAAGATGTGAAAACAACCTAAATGTCCATTGATGAATGAATGGATTAAAAAATGTGGTATAGACATACAATGGAATGTTATTCAGCCTTAAAAAATAAAGGGAAGGAAATCCTGCAATATGTGATAACATGGATGAAACTTGAGGACATTATGCTAGGTGAAATAAGCCAATTACAGAAGGATAGGTACTGAATGATTTCACTTGTATAAGGTGTCTGAAATAGTCGAACTCGTAGGAGTAAAGAGTAAAGTGGTGGTTATTAGGGGCTGGGAAGAGTGGAAAAGGGAGAATTGATAATCAATGGATATAAAATTTCAGGTATGCAAGATGAATAAGTTCTAGAGATCTGTTGTACAACATTGTGCCTACAGGTAGCAATACTATATTGCGTGCTTAAAATTCTGTTGAGAGGGTACATCTCATGTTAACATAATAAAATAAAATTTAAAAAATAATAACCTAGTCATAGAACCCAAAAAGCTAAACTCAATATAAAACCTCAGGGCTCCATGTGGTTGGTCAAGCTCAGCAGCGTCCAACAAAAATCTTCAGGCCTTTCCACCCTACAAACCCAGGTCTAACTAAATCTCAACTCTCTTAATCTATGATTCACTTTCTTATCCTTGAATGATTGATAGTGGAGTCATGGACTCCCTTGAGAAAGATTCTACTCCATACCTACTAGGTGTGTCTCAACCTCAGAGACCAGAGAAACTAATCAATGTTAATACTCTAAAATTATTTTCTAAGGTCTGAATTATTCTGTCTCAAAAAAATATGCCATATGTGAGATATTAATGGTTCAACCCACGTGTTGCTGTGCCAAATCAACTTCAGATCCTTTTGACATATCTCCTCACATATTAAGCAGTGGAGTCTATAAGTTTATGTGATAGAAGAAGTCTAGTTCCCCAGTTTGCTATGAAGTGCTTAGATATTAACACTGTTCTAGTTCAGGTGATTTGACTTGCTAGAACAAGTAAGATAAAAATTTTCAAAAAAAAAAAAGTTTATCTTCCTTTTATTTAATGTTTAAAGATAATGTTCTAGGTCTGCAGGTAGTGTCCCATTTAGAGGAAATTCAGGGACCCAGGCTTCTTTCATCTAGGGGTCTGCCATCCTTCAGCCTCTTGGTCAGCTGCATCCATCAAGGGCAAGGAGAGAGAGAGCATGGAGGCCTATCCACTTCTTTACAGCCTGGCCCTTGAAGTGCCACACACCACTTCCACTTACATATTTTTAACAAGAACCATTCACATCGTCACAACTAATTGTAAGGAAGGCTATGAAATATAGTCTAGCACTGTGCTCAAAAAAGAGGAAGCAGTTCATAAACAGCTAGCAGTTTTTCACAAGCACAATCAGAAATACTCAAAGAAAAATCAATTTCTATCCATAAGGCAACCTCCCTTCAGATTTCAAAGGAAAAATTATTTAATTCTGCTGGTATACAATTGTGCAAATACACACAATTTACTTAAAAATTATTTTGCCACCTAGTCTAAAGCAGGTACATTACATTAATTCATTGCATTCAGAGCTCCCCAAAGAGTACATAGGGAGGTCTGTGATTTAAATCTGCATGACTAAAAGCAAAATAATCCCTCCCAAGACAAAGAAAAAGGTTCCCCAAAGGCTAATTCCTGCCTCTCGCTTTATAAGCCAAAACTGAATTCAACCTCAAAATAGCAGTGTTCTACATCAAAAAGTTCCCTGGCTCCCTGTTACAATTAAATTGTAAAGTCTTTCAGAATTCTTCATCTTCATATGTCACATGATGACACACACAATATATTTGACAAACCAGGCTGTCAATAACGTTTGTGGAATTGGATTTATTTGATGTCAAGGACCTTCTTGGCAGGCATTTTTGAAGTGGGGAACGCACCTGGAACAGTGACTTGGAAAGACCCTTTAATGTGTGTTTCCACTACATAATGAAGGAGAACAGCTGTGGAAAAGGCTGATGATTTTCCCTAGCAGACTGGAGCAAGGCACATGTGCACATGGGGCTGGGAGGGTGGAGTCGGGGGTTGGCGGGGGGGGGGGGGAGGTGGGTGTTACCTAACTAACTGTAGCCTAGCCTCTACTGAGAAGTAATAATGACTGTACAGTTTTAGGATTCAGACAAACTAGTTAATCCAAGATACTTGCACAAGAACTTCAAAGACTTTTGTAATCCTGGTGTGTTAAGTAAGTGTGCCTTCCCATACATATACTTGTGAGTAGTATCTATTACTTTTCATCAGCCTATAGCCTATATGATCCACCAGATTTTTTGACTTCATTAGAATGATGTACCTATTTCATCAAAACTACTGTGTCCAAAACCTGAATGCTCTGACCCAACATATTCTCAGCATTTACTAAATAGAACATTTTTAGCGATTAGGTTCTCCTGATTCTGAAGTCTAAGTCAGCAGCTATCACATTTTCAGGCTACAACATACTTTCTACATACCATTAGTTTTTATTTAAAGTAAATTTAAACCTATAGCTGAAACAATATATGAGGCCTCCAATAAGTCCACTGCATGAAAAAATAGTTAAGCTAGGAATAGAAGGGAATGTTCTTAAACTAATAAAGAACATCTACTAAAAAGACATTCAGCAATACTTAATGACAAAACAATAGAAGTATACCTAACTAGTCAGAAATTAATTTTATCAACCAATATCATCCCAATAAATTCAATAAAAAAAGAAATTTCAAGAAACAAAAAAAGAAACAAGATTTGAATGCCTACTATTCCTGTCTTTCTTAAAGCATTTTATTGGACTGTCTATATAGTTTGACAAAACAAAATAAAGTAGAACTAGTAGCAGGAAAAAATGATAGGAAAAGAAGAAACAAAATCCTTAGAATTAATAAATATGTCTCTAGATAGACAAATCACTATACAAAAAAGCCAGCAACATTTCCATGTGCTAGCAATAATCAATTAGAAAATATAAGATCATTTTTTCTAAAAAATTTTATTCAGTAAAGGGGAAAAAAATCCTAAGTGTACATCTAACCAAGTATGTTCAAGATATTTATATGGAATATTTTAATATCTCAAGGGTATGAAAACAGTTTAAATAAGTGAAAAATATTATTTTGTGGAGAAAATTCAATATCATAAAAGTGGTAATTGTCTCTTTAAGTTAACCTATAATTTCAATTCAATCAAAATCCCAGGAGTGCCCTAGCTGGTGTGGCTCAGATGGGTGACTGTAATCCTGCAAACTGAAAGATCGCAGGTTCAGTTCCCCATCAGAGAACATGCCCAAATTGCAGGCAGGGTCCCCAGTTGGGGACGTGAGAGAGGCAACCAATCAATGTTTCTCTCACACATTGATGTTTCTCTCCTTCTCTTTCTCCTTCCCTCCTCTTCTCTAAAAATAAATACAATCTTTAAAAAAAAAGATTGTTATTTTAAAAAAAGAGCATTGTTATGAAGCTGATTCTAATTTCATATGGAAAGATTAAAAGCTAAAATGAGTAAGACAATTTTGAATAGTGGAAGAAAAGACAGAGGAGTCATAATGTCCCACTAACTGTCACAACTTATTATAAATCTGTAATAAATAAACTGTGTTATTTGCAGGGATAAATAAACAGATTAATGGAACAGAATAGAGAGCTCAGGAAAATATCCACATATATAGGGAAACTGTATTTGACAAAGGGTTAAATGATATACCATTAAATAAAGAGTACAAGAAAAAAATTTACCCACATGGAAAACTGTAAAATTAGAATTATCTCCATCATGCTTAACATTATATTCCAGATGAATTAAAGGCCTAAATAAGAAAAATAAAGTTTTAACTTTCAGAAGAAGATATTGGAGAACCTAGAAAGATTTTGCAAATAAGACAAGATTTTGCAAATAAGCCTTTTAAAAAGATTGATAAATATGATTTCATAAAAATTTTAAACTTCTATATTTAAAAAGATATCATAAACAAACAAAAAAAAGACAACGATGCACTGGGAAAATGTAATTGCAACATATATAACAGATAAAAAGAGAGGTGCCCAGGATATGTAAAAAATGTTGACAAATCAGTTAAAAGAAAAAAACCAACTCAGTAGAAAATTGAGTAAGCCTATAGCCAGACAATTTATATAGGAGGAAAGCGAAATGTAATAAAACATATAGAAATATCTCTTACAACAGTAACAAAACAGATGTAAATTAAAACTGAGATACCATTTCTGTCTCATGAAATTGATAAACATTTTAAGGTTGATAATTCCAAAGATATAATTCCAGGGATGGTGGAAGCAGGAGCTCTTATATGTGCTGGTGGGAGGAAAAATTGGTACAATGGGCAATATCTGACAAAA
Source organism: Furipterus horrens (assembly GCF_987537825.1). Taxonomy (NCBI): domain Eukaryota; kingdom Metazoa; phylum Chordata; class Mammalia; order Chiroptera; family Furipteridae; genus Furipterus; species Furipterus horrens. The sequence continues at coordinate 145,198,974 of NW_028327173.1, forward strand.
CTGAAGAAAAAATTTTGAGCCAGCTCTTCATTTTTCTAGTTATATATACTGGACAAAATTTCCCTGTATACACTAAAAAGGGTGAATAAGAATGTTAACTTCTGAAAGCAAAATAAATTGGGTAAAAACTACATATTATCTTTGGGAAATACAAAAGTAAATTATATAATTGAATACTACATTGTAATTATTTTACATCATAATTTATATGTCGTTGGCAGCCGTCCGTCTTGAGAGACGATGGTGTAGCTTCTTAAGAGTCTATCAGCACCGCCGAGAATGGCTGTGCAGTCCGACTCGGGAGTGACACGGTATCTGTCTCCTCCCGTGTTAAATCGACATCTTGCGATGACGCTGGAGTGTCCTCTCCAGTGAAGCTGAAGCTACAGAGCCTGGGCAGGGTGATATGGAGGGTCTGCTGTTGCCCATGCAGCAGACCCCCCCTCTCTTCGCAGCTGAAGGGTCCAAGGGAAAGACGGAGTCAATACAGCTTGGCTTCAGGTGCGCCGCAGGAGTTGCTGGTGTTGACTACAACGTCAAACCGCCTTAGGGACTCCGGCTCCGGATTTTCTGTTGGGGTTTACTCCCTTAGCCTTTCCCCTGAAGAGGTATGCCGCAAGGCAGCGGAGGTTTTTTGGAGTCAGAGTTTTCCTTCTCTGATGTGCCCTGACTGGAAGATCGAACCAGCGACACTTAGCTCGCAGGTCGACGCTCAATCCACTGAGCCAAACCAGCCAGGGTCAAATTTATATGTATGGTAACATGATATTAACATATATAAAACTGAAAGCCATACATCTGAAACACTTATTAAATTTTATGGTAGAAATATTAGTGTCAGATTTTTATCTAACCTTTATGTATGTATGAAATATTCTATAATTTAAAAATAATAAACTACTATTTTATACACCATTAATTAGAATTGGCTGAATCCAGGAATTTTCTAAATGATTTTTCTCTTATGAATTAGCCAGTGTGGACAGCAGCATTAACATTTCACAAAAACTGACCAATAAGCTAGTTCACTGAATTTCTACTTCTACTTTTTGTTAAACATTAGGATGTGTCACTGATTAAAATAGTGTTTATTAAATGTTAAAATAATAAAACACCTATTTTGCCTAAAAGGTGAAATGGTCGCTCTCTTTGGGACATGTAATAAAGAGACAACCTACACATTATTTAGGTTTTAGGCTAAATCTCTGTCACTAATGAGCCTTGTGGATTTGGGAAAGTCAGATTTCCTCTTTGACCCTTAGTGTCATCTTCTGTGTAACGAAAATTTGGACTGGGGTTCCTGAGAGTACTAATACTCATAACTTAAGTGACCTATAATTTGACTTGATAACAAAAAAGTAAACTTAAGATCAAGCATCCCAAGTTAAGAAAAAAAGAAGTTTTTTGATATACTAATAATTCCTAAAGAAGAGGATAGCTGTTAATTAAGTAAACAATTTAGGTAATTAAATTGAGAATCTAAGCCTCATTATAAATATAGAGCATAATCTATTCATTTCCTGGTTTTTGAAGGTCAGTGGCTGGTTGAGGAACTTAAGCAACTGAATTTAGAATATTTGTAAATATCCAACTTCCAAAATCCCAGAATCTTTTTGAAGTCAGCCTTTGCTACAGGCAAACTAAACATAGCTTCAATTTAACTGCAAGATGTGTCCATAACAACTGATTACCCCAAATTCTTCTATTTTCTTCTCCCAGTAGCAAAATGCAAAAGTTTTAAATGCCTCTTTAATTATAGTAAACACAGACAACAGTCTCTAAAATTGCAGCATACTTGGTGTTCCTAACCTATGGGCTGTCTTTAAAGAGCTAGATTAGAAGACGCCATCCGGCAAGTGGAATTAAACACCAGATTCCGGGTGTTTGAGGCAATGCAGGGTTGTTGTTTTTTTTCCTTCTTCTTTTCAGCGGTAAATGAAAATGGTTGTTATATAAGCTATTTTCTAGTTTATATACAAAAAATCTGGAAATCTGTCTGAGATTATGTTGTAAATAATAGCAAAGGAACAAAGTTTTCAACTTTGAACTGACAATCGGTTGTGAGAGCAAACCAGCTCTGATAATCCTCGTATTTGATTGTTTCCACATCCTTGCCACCTCCTCTCCCTGCCAACCCTCCAGAAAATCTAGAATAATCCAAAACTGAATAAGACCCATGATTACAATTTAATATATGTTCCACAGTAATTATTCTTGGTATATTTAGACTTACTTATCTTTCTTTGTTTCTAGCAGTCTTGTTTTCCCCCTCCTTTCCTGTCTTCAGTTAGAATATAGGTTTTTCTATGTTGGTGTGGGAGCTATAGGTTATATTTCTATTCTTCTAATGGTTTTCCTAAATACATGTATTTTGTTATATGTTTTTCTAACGAAGTCTAAACTTTTAGTGTCTCCTCCAAACAAGCAAGACAATGACCCTGGAACATGTCAACATTTCCCATTCCCATAAAGTTATCTAGCTTTGGTGTCTTGAATTTTAACATAACATGGTATTGTTGTTTTTAATGGTCCAATTGGTCTTTTTAATTTATCAGTATCTTTTAACTTCTGTGCTCACTGTTACTTGTTATATTTTTCCTGTCTCCACTGAGTATTCTTGCCCCTATGGTGCAGTTGCTCTTTAGAAAGGTTATGTGGGTGGAATGTGTGTCTGAAAATGTCTTTAGTCTACCCTTACCCTTGAATAACCATTTATGGGAATAGGATTGTAGGTCATCAGTTGTTTTCCCTCAGGGCTTTGAAGATGGTTACTTCATTGTCCTCTGAAATCTATGATCACAGATGAGAAGTCTACTGGCAGTCTAATTCTGTTGGTAATCTTTTTGAGGATTAGGTAGTCTTTGAGATTTTCTGTTTATTCTTAATACTCTGTAGTTCTGCTCCGAGGTAGCTTTATTTAAGCTACTTGAAACTTGGAATGCCCTTTCCATCAAAGGAGTCACATCTCTTCAATTCAGGAAAATTCTCAGCCAATTTTCTTTCAAATATTGCCTCTCCAAAACTGCCTTTAATCTTATCTTCTATACAAACTAGACTCTTTAAATCTAATCTCTATGTAATTTCATAGTATAAGACTTTGGGTACATACCTTAAAATTGTTGAGGCTCAGATAATATGAAAAAATTCTAAGACATGTGTATCCAAATTGATAGGGTCTATAGATTGCCCTAAAAATGACTTTACAAAGATACATAGCAAGGTCTATCATAATGAAATTATGAAGGAATGGGGATTTTTAAAAAGTCCGTAAAATATTCCTTTCACAGCAGTGCTGGAAACCCAGGAAACACAAAATGTTTACTCTAAAAGAAACTTCATTTCTCAGAAGATAAACTTGAGACACAGAGATTAAGGATGATTTCATTTCAAGCTGTTGTCATATTCAAAACTAAAGACAAAGTTTCATGAATTTTAGGAAAGTATGCTTAATGCTATTCCACATGACCTTCCTAAAACATCAGAAATATCTTACATATCACATCAAAACCCACGTTCAGTTCATTTTCTAATCCACCAGTGGAGGGTCGTGAATATCAGGGGGCGGTAGGGATCTATAGAACACCGTTAGAATAACAAGGGGTTAACTTGCTCACCCAGAAACATGGATAAAATGGCCCTCCAACACTGAGTCCTGCCCAAGCAGCTAAACAAGAATGATTTACTCAAAGAAAAATTACTGGAAATATTGTGAATTAAAAAGCCTGTTCAGTTGAGAAGCTGAATATTTGCTCACTGTAAGCAAGCCCACACTGATGTTCTGTGGGTGGCTGCAAAAATAAAGTTTCTACCAATTTCTTAAGAACGGTATTATAAGAGCTAATTGATGAGAACTGATTTAACAAGAAGAGCTCTTTCATGGGCTAAACAGTTTCTAATCATAAGTACCACAGAACTGATGACTGATTAAAGGGGGGAAAAGAGCTTTAAGGTAAATCAGGCATGGAGATAATTAGCCAGGCAAATGAACTATGCCAGGAATACAGTTGTTTTTGACGGAAGAGACAACTAGAGCTGAACAAGAGTCACGCACTACTTTAATCTTTCAATTGATGAGTAATTTTAGTATTTAAATTTGTGCTATATGCCCAAGGTATCATGAAAACAAGTCAAAATATTATTGGCAGCTGAGTTAGTAAATGCAATACGTTGTGTTTCTTTCCTCCTTCACAGCAAACCAAAAAGGAGCGCTTGTGGAAGGGAAAGAGATACCACTTTATCAACTCTGGGTGAGGCAAAGCAGGATGTAATTGGACTTTGCCCACAAGTATATAAAGGAACAATTCTAAGTCAGACAAATACAGATCCTCAACCTGGTTAGGAAGCCCAGAAAGAACAATTTATAAGTAGGAGAAGAGAGAGAGCATTTTTTAGTTGAGCCTCGAAGGAAGAATCAAATGTAGATTTAAAAAAACATGGATATGTTAAGGTGAAAATGAAAAATAGCCTTAATCTTGCTGAAGAAAGGTTTGTCAGTATTTCTGCAGTGATAAAGAACAAAAGCTTGGGGGTTTATAGAGAAAGAAATACACTTGAAAAAACCATAGGAGATGGAAGACAATAGAGGAAGAACAAACAACAGAGCTGATGTACAATGACCAAGAAGGAACAATAAGTATTTTTGTGGGCCCTTTGGGTTTAATTATGCATCTTTCTTTAGCAGTTCTCTATGGTAGGGAGCAGTAGACACAAGAGTTGCCTCTGAGGATGGGAGAATCTGATTAACAGGACCAGAAAAGTCGAACAGGCTGCAAACTCACCTTCAAGTTGTTGAACATTTAGTCCATAACAAAGAGAGACTAACATGGCCAGGGCAAATGAACTGTCAAGGCTGAAAATCAGAACTTTCAGTGAACTGGCAAACAAAGGGTAAGAGACCAGAAGTGATGGTCTTGAGGCAAGGGAAACTAAGCTAAAAGTAGGGCTAGCTCCAAAGGAAGTAGCCAGTAGTGCCAATGATCTTATCCCATGGGAACTAGAAAACTCAAGTCCACATCCAAGGTAGTGCCAATATCCATGGATCTGTTTGAGGGCAGAGAACTTAGCAGGAGTCGTTAGGCAGCAGTAATGCACAGTCAAAGCAGTTGCACAGTTAGAGCCCCAAGATGATGAAAATCTCTGGATTTACATTTGATCTTGGCCAAAAGGCCAAGAAGCAATACAGAACCACTGGATTTAAATAGCAGCTCGGGCAACAATGACTTGTGCAGTGAGCAAGATCCAAACCACAGAGGAAGAAGCTGATAAGCAATTAATTAGCTCCTGAATCAAGGAATCAGGGGTTAGGACTATGCTTGAATCCCAGAATACAAGTAGACCAGAGTACAGATCAGAAACCAAGGCAGAAGCTAGCCATGAAGACTGAGTATACACAGTGGGGCCTGGGAGGAAATCCTGAACTACGGAGTACACTCAGGGTTCATCCAAGGCATTTTAAGCATATAGGCCATGGACCATTTCTCAATGCTATTGTGAATCCTAGGGAATAAAAATATTTTTCTGACTCTTAATGTATATTCAGACTTTGTTCCCATCAGCTCAGAAGTTGAACAGAGCTAGCCTCAAGTTGTGAAGTTTCAATTTCTATAACTCAGTGGTTCTCAAACACAGGCATTTTGTGCCCCAAGTGACATTTGACAATGTCTGGAGACATTTTTGATGGTCATGACTGGAAAGATTGTTACCGTATCTAGTTAACAGAGGCCTGGATGCTGCTAAACATCTGACAATGCACAAGACAGCTCCCCACAGCAAAGAATGGTCTGGCCCAAAATATCAATGGTATGGACTCTGCTCTGGATAGGGATAGGTCTGGCAGGAACTGACACCGGCCATCAAAGATCAAGTAGGGAAATTGCCATTCCATTGTAAATGTTCATTCATTTATTCAACCGCCCTTTCAGCAAACACAGCATTTATTAGGTACTAGAGACTGTACTGGGCACTGGGGATACAATGATGATTAAGAAATGCTTCTTCCCCTCAAGAAATTGTTAGTCTGATAGGAAAATCTCAACTTCACAGCCTTTATTCAGTTTTATAAGAAATGCCAGGAGCCAAAAGAAATTACTGTTTCTATTCTGTCCTTTGCAGAATTATTTAAATTATCCCCACAGGCAAGCCTAATTTGTGCTTAAAATCATAATGGGATGCCTTCAAAAGGCATGGGATGTGTCTAACATTTCCAGGAGCACTAACTTCAGTGTCCTCTGGCAGGAAAAGGCCAGGAACAAGAACGTGGGCAGGAAAAGTGACAGATGGGGCCAGCTGAATAGGCGTCCTGAATAGCCTTCACAGGTTGGTCACCAACCAGGAAGAGTCACATTTTTAAAAGCAACTTTAAAGTATTTTGGAAGAAATGCACTGCTCTTTGCAACTCACCTTGGGATGTATCAAAATACAATATAGATTGAGGTTTTCTATTAAGATTATAATTGGATCAAAATGTGAAAAGCAAGAGAAGTACAATGTTAATGGTGAAGTCTAGGTAGTGAGTTCACTGTAAAAATCAACTTTTCTTTCTTTTTTTAATGATAAAAGCTAATTTTATTGGTTACTTTTTTATTTAATCTTTGTTTTTCTTTCCATTACTATTTAGTCCCCTTATACCCCCTCTCCCCCCAACAATCACTACACTGTTGTCCATGTCTGTGTGTCCCTTTTCCTTTTTGTTCAATCCCTCCACCCCCTAACTTCACCCCCCACACCCCTAGCTGTCATCCTGCTCTCCATCTATGAGTCTGTCTCTATTTTGCTTCTTAGTTCAGTTTGTTCATTAGATTCTGCATATGAGTGAAATCACATGGTATTTGTCTTTCTCTGACTGAGTTATTTCACTTAGCACAATGTTCTCCAGGTCCAGCCATACTGTCGCAAAGGGTGAAACTCTCTTCTTTTATGACTGAATAGTATTCTATGTGTAAATGTCCCATAGTTGTTTTATCCACTCATCTACTAATGGACACTGGGCTGCTTCCATATCTTGGTGGTTGTAAATAATACTGCAATGAACATGAGCGGTGAGGATGGGAAGAAAAGGGAACCCTTTTGCACTGTCGGTGGGAATACAGATTGGTGCAGCCACTGTGAAAAGCAGTATGGAGATACCTCAAAAAATTTTAAATGGATCTGCCTTTCAACCCAGCTATCTCACTGTTGGGAATATATCTGAAGGAAACCAAAATACTAATTCAACTTTTCTTCTTGAAAGTTTTTATAATAAAGTCTTGACAAAATGCAGCTTAACTCCATACTCCTTGTTTAGAGAAAAAAAAATAAAATTAAACCATATGTATTGAAATTTATGTAATACATATGTAATAAAATATTTCTGGCAACAGTGAGCTAACTTTTGCTTCAGGAGCACAGCTGTAGAATAGTACTTGGAATGTGGTCCATGGACCTCAGTCATTGGCATCAAAATGCAGAATCTCAGAATTGAAGACATTCTCAATCAAATTAGCATTTTAATAAATCTTCAGGTGATTCTTAGGCACTTTAAAATTTGAGAAGCACTAGAGTAATAAAAAGGTCAATGATCTAGCAGACCTAAGCTCTACTTTTCATTCACTCATGAATTTTAAAAATGTATGTACTGAGTTCTGTCATGTTCCTGGCACTGTTTTAAATGCTGAGGATACAGCAATAATTAAGACAAATACCTACTTAAATGATAGTGAAAGAGACAGTCAATAAACAAGAAAATAAAATATTTCAGAAATGTATGTGCAATAAAGCAAGTAAGGATATTAAGAAAAATTGGTCAGAAGCTCTTTTAATTAGGGAATTCAGCAGAGTCCTGAATAACAAGAAGACAGAGAGAACAGCAAGAGTAAAAGCCCCAGGGCAGGAGCCAGACTGGATGTACCACCTCACATGTCTGGAACAGAGTCTTCATCTCCAAAATAAAGGTATTGAACCAAATTACTCTTGAAGTTTTTTAAAATTCTCTGATGTCATGACTGTTTTTGAGATGACTATTCATGAGTGTTCTAGGAAGAATACAGAACTGTATTTTTTAATGGGAACAAGCCTGTGGCTACATTTTTAAGATAGCACATGTATTAAGATGGCTACATATCCGGTGGTTCTAGTCAGCATTTGAATTAGATTCTTATTCATAGATCTATTCTTCCAGTATTTTCTTGCTTCCTCATACCTCAATTCATACAGCCAAGTCAAAGAGAATTGATTGTCATTCACCACCAGCTAAGTGCTCAGGAAGTCCTTATGTCTAGGACCCATTCCCATCATGATTGCCTTCATCTTCCATTTATTAGTTGATACATTATATAGTGGGATCCATGAGCCAAGGATGCCAACATCCTAGCAGTTGAGACTGGAGATGAGGTGGTGATATTTAGCAAGTGGGCCGAGGAATACCTAACTGTAGATCCATCAAGCATCCCCTGAGTTGCCTGTGGAAACTGTTCATACATGAGACAAGAGCAAAATGGGGAGAAAGGAAGCATGTTACATGTCTCTTTTGGCAAGATTTGGTTGGAGCACATGGCTTAGGCCCAACTTTTCCAGGGAGTTTTACCTTCCTCTCCATCCTAAATCCACACCTTGCCAGCATCAGGTTGCTGAAAGAAAGAGAACAGTTACCCTGCCAACCTCACCTCCCACTGTTCTTCCTGCTACATTTGTGATTCAGATACACTGAAACGAGTTTCATTCCTCAAACCCACTCCACTCTGTCTTATTTCTAAGCCTTACTGTACTGTTCCCTCTGCCTAGAACACTCTTACCATCTGCAACTCTGTTCATCTGGTTACATTCTACTCATCCTTTGGGTCTCTGAGTCCTCTCCTGTATTGCCTTGTTCTTCTGCTGCCGAGGCCTTTACCACACTGTATCGTGATAATGCATTTACTTACCTACAGTCCCCTATGTTAAGAAACATGAGGAGTCAGGAACATCTTGTTCAGCATTTTTAACCCGGAATCATATTCACAGTCTGTGTGGTATACATAATAGGTGCTTAATGATTATTTATTGGTTGAATAAATATAATTTCCATTTGTCCCTATATTAAATTTTTTAGCCTTGCTCAACCATCTATGCAGATCTACGCTCTTAACAAACTTTTCCAATCTTTCTGAGCAAGAAAAGGTTTCAGAGTTGAGAACTTCTCCCCCTGATATTTAAATGTCCAAAAAAGAATTTCTTTTCAAGAGTTCCTAGGAAGGGAACCACAATATTTTCAAAAATATAGAATTTTCTTTAATCTAGGGAGCCATGATTTCTGTGACAGCTAAAATAAATATGCTGCCTTAGTCATCACTATTCTTTTAAACCAGTTTGAGGAAACATGTTTTGCTTTTTGTTTTAAACAGGAACAGATTGCCGGGGTTTGGGGGATCCAGACACGAATCTGAAAGCCCTTCCTCTTTTATTTCACAAGTCCTTGTGCTCTGCACAGCCCTGAGATGTTTCCTGAGCTGCCAGTGTTGAAGAGGGAAAGAAATCCTAAGCACTCCTCCAGGGGCCAGCCTTGGGAGGTTGGCACAGGGGAGGGGGGCATGAATTATGCTCACCCTGGACTCAGGAAACTTTGAACCCAAGTGGCCTGAGTCTCAGCTGGGAAAGGAAATTGGGGTTAAACATTAACTCTTCAGCTGCTGGACAGGCTTGGCAAGCTGTGGAATGATAGTACTCACCAAATCAAAAGAAGAGCAAGCAGCTGATATCTGCTCCAAATCTTCTCTGGCATTTTCCCTCTGGCTCTGGACCAATCTGTTCTTTTTTTAATTTTTGGAAGTGAATACAGGAAAACCAACATTTACTGAATTATTTTTATGTGCCAGGCACAGCGCTAAGTGCTTTACATGCATTATCTTATATTATCATCCACACAACCATGTGAGGTACTTATTTTTAGTCCTCATTTTACAAAGAAATTGATACTCAGAGCAAGCAAGTAACTTAGCCACTTAATAAATAATAGAGCCTCTGCCCTAGCTGGGTGGTGCAGTTGGTTAGAGCATCATCATTCAGGGCATGTACAGGAGACAACCGATCGAAGTTTCTTTGTCTCTCTCCCCCCCCCATCCCTGCACCCTTCTCTCCCTCTCCCTCCCGTCTCCCTCTCTTCTTCCTCCCTGTCTCCCCACTTCTCTTTCTCTAGAAGTGGTGAACATATGCTTAGGAAATAAATAAATAAATAAATAAATAAATAAATAAAAGCACCTCGGTTCAAACTCACATCTAGTGAATTCAAATTCCAGTATTTTTTGCCCCTCTACACCTGGAGATTTTTAACTGGAAATCATGGAAATGTGCCCTGAATCTTTTCACTGCAGCACAAAATATAAGATTCTGCACAGTTCATAACATCATAACCATTCTGTAGGTGACCAGTTGTTGATCCTAGCCAGAATATTGACTCCAACTATATTGATATACTAAGACTTTTCTGAAAGAGCATTTTTACAAAGGTTAGCTGTTTACCCAAATAATCCAGTTTTCCTTAACAGTTCAGGATGATTTCAACATCCCAAATTTATGCGTTCTTATCTTAAACAATAGCCCTTAGCACTTCATATTTCCCTTAGCATTGTATATCTATATTCTATAGCGTCTCTCCAAAGATACTACAATGATTTGCATATCTTCCCTACTATAGTATGAGCTCTTAGAGGACAGAAAGGCAGAGAGAATGTGATTCATTTTTGTGTTGCTTAACCCAAGGCCTGGCACACATGGTTACTCATTAAATGTTTGTTGGATTAATCTAGCAGAAACCACAGTTATAAAAACAACTAGCTGCTGTAATGCAATTTGATAAGAGCTGACATTAAAATAGGTTCAAGATGAGGTATAAGCATGTAAAAACAATCAATTAATTCTATTTAGAGGAAGGGCTGTTGGGGAAAGTTGCACAACAAAATGAGCTCACCAGGTGGACAAGGAATAGGAAGGAGGGCATTTTAGAGATAGAGAAGTTGAACAAAAGCGAGAAGGCGGGAAAGTATGGCAAGAAGCTAAAAGTGGGACCCATGGATTTGTTCTCTTGAACTTTGAAGCGAAGCAAAGGAGAAGAAGCAAGAGTCAAAAGAGTTAAGAATTTTTGTCAGCAATATCAAACTTTTTATTTATTGACATTTCATGCTTAATATATTATTTAAGGTATGGTTGTAGTCCAGAGGCTATGAAATCTGAAATCTGCTTCTGAGTAGGCCATCTCCTTAGACTGGTTATTCTTAATATCACTTGTAAGACTTCAGGGAGAAGTGAGGTTGAACATCCGATCCATAAGGCTAAGGATCATCAACATTGAGGAAGCCTTTTTGGAAAGTAGAGACAATCTCTTCCTACTAAGAGTGAGAAGTGAAACGCTTCCCCTTGTATTTACACATCAACATATCCCTGAACTGTTCTTTCAGGGAGCCCCATCATCTCTCCCCAATATGTTCTCTTCTATATCATAGTCGAAGCCTTCTTTTCTTTTCTTTTCTTTTTTCTTTTCAGTTCCAAGGAAAAGAATCCCATGCACGCTTGACAAACAGAATGAAGGTTTCATTGGAAGGATCTAGGATAGTGGAGTCCGGTGGTTCCATCAGGGATGGGGGCCTATGAAATACCAAGGAGGGAAAATCTTTTCCCTCTGGGGCTACCTATTGCCTCCTCACCTCCTGTTTGCTTCCTTCTGCTTCCTTATTGTTTCCCTGCAAATGACAAAGACAGCCAGACCACCCCTCCCAAGTACCTATCAACTCAGTTCAAATTCCTGAGAACCCAAATACAAAAGAGCCAAATTTTAGTGAGCTCTTCACTCTTGGTTCAATAAGCTATGAGCTGATCAGGTGGAAAATCATGGTTTCTGGGGCAATTCATGGGTGGAAGAGGATCCATTTTCAAAGGATGTGGAGATATTATAAAAGCCCCTTACCTTTCTCTATAATATCTTTGGCCTCGCCAGAATTTAGAGTTTTAATCCAGATCTTGTAATGGATGTATCTTGTCCTTGGATGATGTTTTCCAAACATTTTAAAAGCACAGGAACTTTTTCCCCAGCAAAATAGTTCACTGTAACCTAAGATGTAAAACAGATGAAAAGCAGAGTTTTTCCCATTGACCTGGAGGGTGGGGGGAGGAGGGAGAGCAGTGTCCCTCTTCTGCACATTTTGCTCCCTGGTCCCCTGGGAAGCCACTGCTCCTCTGTTTATAACTAATGACAGTCACTTTCACTGCTATCAAAATCTGTTACACATCTGTTTCTTGACTTGTCAGTGTTAGTATCTTTTGACTGCCCACCATAAAAGATAAAGCACTTTTAACTCAATTCTACTTCCTCCCCCTCCCTTCCTAGTTTGGAGTTAACTTATTTTTAGTCCTTTTTTTTTTTTCATCTGTTAGAACTTTAAATATTATGATTAAAGAGTATTTTTTTCTTTTGACTTTAGGTAACATCTCTCCACCATCTAAAATAGCTCCTTTGCCCAAACCTCCAACCCTCCAACCCTCCCCCACTTTTAACATCTGAACACATGATAATTAGTAGGTTTTCTATGCGTCATTTCCACTCCTTGATCCACTCTGTTACACAGAGCGTTTATTCTCTTACTGGTCTATGAATGCAAAGTTTATTTTAGATCATAAGCTCCTGAGAAGCAATGAGGGAGGTGGTTTATATTATTTTAAATAGCACCACTCACAGAAGCAGATAGATACGGTGTGGTAGTACAGGTGGTTCAGGTGGTGGAAACCATCGTCACTGATGTCAAGAAGCTGAAAATCTAAATTTGAAATCTAAATTTTACTCCTATGTGGACCCTAATGAACAAACAACTAACAAGCAAAATAGAGACAGACTCAGAGATAGCTATGAGGGGTGGGGTTTAGGGAGTGGAGGAATCAAGCAAAAACAAAAAAGGCCTCATGGACATGGACTACATTGAGGTGATTACCAGGGGAGAGGGGAGTGTAAAGGAGATAAAGGGTAATGGGGAAAAAATGCAATAAAAAATTTTTAAATAATAAATTTGAGACAGCTTGGGGAGAGGGAGAAAAGGAATGGATTCCTGCAGAAACTCAAGCATTCATTAGATTTCATGGTCCATTTTCCTTCACAAGTGCCACTATTTTTGTTATTCTGTACAACACAATAGGACACTGCCACCTTCATACATTGGTAGAACCATTTTCAATTAGCAGCTGCCAGTTGAAGATGCCATGCCATAACCACAGACAAATATTGTAGAGTCTATGATACGCTCATACTTTTTCCTTGTGGCTGACAAGTCAAGTCATCCCTCAGCCTCTTCCTTGTGCTCTTTTCTACTTTCCCAGCCCTTCTATGAAACAAATCAAAACATTTTTTCAATCAATCTTCTGCATCAACATAACCTCCCTCTGTAAATGATTTTCTTAATAATTCACTGATTCTCCTTAAGCTCATTTTACTTTCCAAGTAATTGGCTAGTTATTCAACACTTGTGTTGGAGAAGGCGCTGAAAAACTGGTGAGGGAAGAAAACTTTTATGAGAGCTAAGTTGTCAATGGCTTTTATAAGTAGAGATACTGTAAAACATTAAGAATACACACACACCAAGAACAGAGATGGTCCTGGTAGTTAGGAACAAGAATGGGTCCCTGGGGATTCTGTGGACTAGGTGTCTCTGGAGTTTTCTCCTTTAGTTATTCTTATTTGGCTATGGGTTTAGGATGTCTCAGTCCATAGACAAGAAAGAAAAATGTGATGAGCTTTCAAAGTACCATTTAATCAAGGTTCATTAATTATCAAGTCTTTAATTGATTTTTAGTGCCTTTTGGAATTTAGGAACATTTTTGAGTGTGCAGTCTTATCTGATCTTCCCAACAATGTTGTGAAGTTAAAAAAAAAAAAAAGATGCTATGTAGTCAATTTATTTTGCAGATTAGAAAACCATGATTTGTAGGAATTAGCTATGTTTTACAAGGTCACATAGCTAAGATGAAGCAGAAACCTCTTGTACCATGCTATGTTGCTGTTTCCACTTACTACTCAAGATTGGACAAGAAGGTTCTCTGGGAATGACAAAGCTAAACTAGTAGTTTACCAGACAGGATTCATGGGGGATAATCGCCCACCAACTTTATATTGTCTCGCACTCTCACTTTAAAGGTTAATTGGTGGGGAACATTCTTTTTCTGAATTGAATGAAAACTCAAACGGCCCATGATTCTTCTGATTATCCAGGTAATGAAAAAATCCAACTGTCCTTTCATGTTTCAAATATGATCTCAAGTTCATAATTAAGAGTATTCAGTTATATGGAATAATCAAAACTTCAAATCTGATTTGGAATTAAAAATCCTCCTTCCCTTCCCCCTATAAGATTTTTGCTGTGTGGTAAGTCAGGAAAATGGTTGGATAGGGGAAGGGGAATCCTGCTTCCTTGTACCTTCCCTTCCCTATTTTGCAATCAGGTTGTGATCCTTTCTTCCAAGGCCACAGGGTGTTGGGAGGAGAGAGGAGAGATTTGGTAGGCAAGAAAACTCTCACCTAATTAGTACAATCATAAAGTTGTCCTGCACTCTCTGGCAAATAACACTTACCCTTAGGAGCTATTTTGTGGATTCTTAGAAAAAGCCCTATCCCTGAGGACTTCTCGTCTGAGACTCCCTTGATACCACTCAAGCATCACTCCCCCAATTCACCCATCTAAAGCAAACCAGCCTGCCTGATGCCTTTTAGATTTCTCAGACAGGAGGAAAGCTCTGGTCTTTTTTTATCCTAACTTCATATTAAGTTCAGTGAGTGCTTTTAAGTCCCTTGCACTGGGCTTAAGATGAAGTGAAGGTACTTTATCATGCCCCTTGGGGAGAGTTAGGACCCTAGCCCATCTCCCCACTCCTTTCTCTGTAAAGAAATACTCTTTAAAATCCTCCCTCAATCCTGTTCTTTTAGACCCTAGATGTAGTAAGAGTTTTTAGCCATGTAACTGGTTTTGAGATGAAACTTTCCATTTTTACCTGGAACCTCTCCAGGAAATGTACCTGTTAACTCTATGTGCCTTAGTCAAAATGTTCAAACATTATATCCTGTTACATCAAGTAAGTATAAAACATGACCCCCGCTCTTTAGAAGCTTCCTTTGTAACTGGGAAGGCAACCAACATATGAAAAACTACAGGGGGTTAGAAACAGCGTTAACCACAAGTGCTACAGATGCTCAGTAAACGGAGAATCACCAGGGGCTAGAATAATACATTCTATAAGCCTTGTATTAGAACAAGCAAAAAACTAGAGCAAAGCAGGCATTCCAGAGAGAAAAATCACCATTAAAAAAGGAAAGTGTGTGATAAAGATGATCATGATATTTTAAGTAGCTCCCCAAATGGTCTCTTCTCTCCATTTCTATCATTATAGCCTTAATTCAGGCCACCATTGTCACCTCGATTAATGCAATAGCCTCTTGGTTGGTCTGCCTAAGTTTAATATTCCTCCCCTCTGCCACCTTCTCTGAGTGTATTCTTATCATCTGAGTGATCCTCCTCTCCAGATTCTTCATTAGTTGTTTCTCCTAGCCAGTCACCCCAGAAATTCCCTAAAATCTCTGTAGTATTTTGCCTCCTTTTCACACACTATTGTCCGATCTGACTCTCCTACGACCACCTGATCTCCACATGGTATGTTTGATGATTGATCTGCATTTTGTATCCATTCTCATCTCCTCCTAGTGTAACTTCCTTTGTATAGCAAAGCCTAGAAAGCTAAAAATCACATTTCTCAGATTCTGGCTGTGAAAAAGACTTCGTCAATCAGATGTAATCACTCAATGATCAGAAGGTAAAAACAGCAGCTATGGATGTTTCCTATGGGCAGAGACAGTTGTGCAGATATAGACATTTCTGCATTCTAACACACAGTCTCCAGCTTCCTGGGTGGTGTTGGCAGCAGTAGCTTCCTGATTCCAGCTTCCTGACTTCTGGATTTTAATCACAGCATCATGTTTTTGAAGTCAGTTGGTCCAGTGGACCTTTTGATGACCACCTCCTGAATGTGACAAAATAATAGCTCCAGTAATAGGTGACATTCTGTGAATCATTACTGGAGACTCAGTTAGAGCTCATTTTTATAGCTCTTCCAAAAATTTCATAAGCACATAAATCCATTTCCACTTAAAACACTGAAAGTGCCTTCTTTTTCTATACAAAAGCTTGATGGGCCTACTCTCTAATGCCAAGTCATTCTGTAGGCCCTGATTCAAACGCCCCTTCATCCAGGAAATCCGAGTCATCCACAGGATAAGCAACAAGCAGGAGGGCATTCTAAATGGAAGTTTAGGCTGTCTCCTAACACTTTCCCAGCACCCCGTACATACTGCTATCATTATGTATATCACAGAATACAAGATTTTCCTAATATTTATCTCCCCTCCTTGCTAAGCTTCCCAACTTCTCTTCTAGAAGGAGAGACTTTGTCTTACCCATTTTTTGTACCCAAGCTCCTAGCACAGTCCCTAGTACATGATAAATCTTCAATATATGTTAAATAAATTAATGGCTACATGGAGGGATGGAGGGATGGATGGAGTATAAATAGACCCTTAAACAAGTAACAGTCTTGAATAAATCATTATTTTTCTGTTTATACATGGCTTAGAATTAAGTAAGTTTTTTATTTTGATCTTCATAATGAGAATATTTTAAAAATATCTCCTACTAACTCATGGAAGTCAAAGAGTAGGACTTCCTCAATTTTCCTTTCTGAAGCGGTATTACAAAGGAGAAAATACAGCATTGCATGAGTATTTTCCCCAGACTTAGTATCATAATGAGGGACCAGAAAAACAAAAGTACAGAAGTGTTTTCCTTATCTTAATATAAAATATTGCCATAGAATAAAGAGTACATTGGAATAGCATTTAATTGGAATAAAAATGAGAAAAAAACTATATCAAACAGATAGGTTCTCTATCTATTAAATACAGTAGTTACTAGTAATAGTAACTTTTCGTATATATTGGTTTTCATTTTATAGTCAGGAAATTGAGCTTTAGTTAATAAGGGGCAGAAGAACTGGGATTTATGTGACTCTGTCAAGAGACATACTTTAAATACAAAGACACAGAAAAGTTTAAAGGATAGAAAAAATATACCATGCCAACTTTACTGAAAAGAAAATTGGTATAGTATAATAATATCAGATTAAGAAGACTCAAAGGCAAGAAGTACATCTGAAAATAAAGAGGAATGTTTTATATCCATAGAAGTGGAATTCAACAGAAATCATAAATTTCTATGCATTTAATAACTTCAAAATGTATAAAGCAACTTATCAAATTCATAATAATACCTGATAATTTTAACATTTATTTCAGTAACTCATTGACTAGGCAGATAAGAAAATTAGCAAGAATATATGAAATTTTAACAAAATGATTAAAAACTTGATATAATATATAACACTATATATGTAAAACCAACGACTTTGTAATACACATTCTTTATATTTGCACATGGACTAGATCTTGTACTGGGCTGTAAATAAAGTCTCAAGTTTCAGAAGATACAATCACACAGAGTAAATTCTTGGACCACTGTGGAATTAACCTAGAAATCAATAACAGAAAAGTAACCAAAATAATCCAGAAATCCCAGTGGAAATTAGAAAAATTTTAAATTCTTTTAGAAATATTTATTTATTTTTAGAGAGAGTGGAAGGGAAGAAGAATAAGAGGGAAACATTAGTGTGCGAGAGAAACAGCTATCATTTGCCTCTCACACGCCCCCAATGGAGGACCTGGCCTGCAACCCAGGCATGTGCCCTGACCATGCACCAAAGTGGGTGATCCTGTGGTTTGTGCAATGACACCCAACACACTGAGCTACACTAGTCAGGGCTAGAAACTATTTTTAACTTAGTGCACATGAACACTTCACATATCAATACTTGTGGTATGGAGCTAAAGCAGTGCTGAAAAAGAAATATATAGCTTTAAATGCATGTATTAGGAAGAAAAAAAAAGGCTAAATATCAAGAATATAACCTTTCATCTCAAGAAACTAGGCTGGAAAAAAAAAAACCCCAGCATATTAAGCCTGAAGAAAATAAGAGCAGGAATCAATAAAATAGAAAGCAAACATGGACTAGAGAAAATTAACAAAGGCAAAGTTGGCTCTTTGAAAACATATTTAAAAACTGATAAAATCCAAGAAAGGTTAATCAAGAAAAAACAGAAGGAGCACTGGCAAGTATGGCTCAGTTGGTTGGAGTGTCGGCCAATAGCCAAAGGGTTGCAGGTTCTGTTCTCAGTCAGAGTACATGCCTGGGTTGCAGGCTCAATCCCCAGTCCGGGTGCATGTGGGAGACAACCAATAGATGCTCCTGTCTCACACTGATGTTTCTCTTTCTCTTCCTCTCTCTCTCTTAAAAAAAAATAGAAAATACAACTTGCTGATATCATATATTAAGAGGTAGACTTCTCTATAGATTCCATAGGCATTAAAAAGATAATAAACAGATTATAAATGAATTTGAGTTTAAGTGAAATGGACAAATTTATTGAAAAACACTACTTCCCAACAATGACTAAAAAAATAAGTAGAAAATCTTAATTATTCTGTGGGTATCAAAGACATTGAATTCATCCTTAATGAAAAACTCTAAGTCCAGATTCTTCACAGGTAAATTCTTCTAAATGTTTAAGGAAATAAAAACAATCTTATGCAAACTCTTTCTGATAATTAAAAAAAAAAATTACTTCTCAACTCATTTTATAATACCAGCATAAGCATTAATGTTACAAGGAAGAAAAATCACAGGCCGGTACCTCTCAGACATAATGTAAAAATCCCAAACAAAATATTAGTGAATTGAATCCATGGATACATAATAAGGATAATTACATCTCGATTAGGTAGGCTTATTACAAGAATGTGAGGTTGGTAAATATTTCAAAATGAATAATAACTAAAGGAGAAAATCCATATGATTATTTCAGGAGAAAAATAAACAAGGCAGTCTCACTTAAAATTCTAGGCTTTAAAAAAGTAAACAGCACTGTATGAATAAGAAATGCATTCAGCTAAAAATAACAGAAAATAATAAAACTGAGTAAAAGTAGCTTAAAGCAAATGGGATTCATGAACTGTAGAGGTAGGCAGTTAAAGCTGTTTCAATGTTTAATGATGCCATATGGGATCCAGACTCTCTCTATCCTTCTGCTCTGCCACTTTTTGAAGCATCTATAATAGTGCCTGACACCATAGTAGGTGTTCAGTAAATACCTGTGACTGAAAGAATCAATATTGTAATCTTCATCCTGAAGTTTATTACCTCATGACCATAATACTAGCCTAATGGCCTTCGGGTCCACACCCAGGCATGAAGAACAAAGCAAAAAGGAGTGTGATGCCTATATCCAAAAAACCAGAAACCCTCAGCTTTCAGTTCCTTGTACAGAACTGACTCATTCAGCCACCTGACTGCAAGATAATTTGGAGAGTAAGTATTTTTAGCTGGGCACATTATCACCCTGAAAAAAACAGAAGTTTTGTTACTCAGGACAAACTAAGAATAGATACTGGGTCCCTCTATATAGAAGGCACAATGATAAACACTGTTAAATCTGCAATGTTGGTAAGAAAAGTCACCAACGATGAGGAGATTGAAGTTTACCAAGAAGGTAAGAGCAGTAAAAAAATAACCGTAACACTGGGAAGAGAAAAATAATAACCATGCAAGAGATTTGAACTAAGTGCTCCGGGAAATCAAAGGCAGAAAAGACAACATCTATTAGAGAGACGTGAATGGATTCATAGACAAAACTTTTGAAAAGTTTTTTTAAATGGCTAGGATTCTTACAAGTAGCAATGGGCAGTAGTATATTCCAGTGGTAAACATACCAGCAAAAGCAATTAGGCAATATATCTGGCATATGAGGAACAATAAATGTATCCTGCAGTGTCAGCTATTCCTAAGGATCTACTTGGAGATAAAGCTAGAAACATAAATTTGGACTATATCATAGGGGAACTGAATGCTGAGCAAGAATTTTAAACCTCAATTGATGAAGAGAAAATGAAGAATTTGGGGTAAGGAAATAAAATAGGTGTGATACTCCCCTTACTCCCCTCGTTTGATTAAGATATAATTGTGTGATATTGTGATTTATAATAAGATATGTATACAGCATTTGGTCTTCATCCCGGTTTCTGGCATAGAGTTCCTAAAATCATTGTGATTAAAAAAGTGACAACAGTATCTTTTGTTATGTTAATTAGGTGACTTTGAATTACACCTAAGGATGAAGGCTGGTTGCCAGGGGAACCAACCATGAGATTAAAAAATTGATACTTTCAGTCCCACACCTCCCCATTCCCCCTCCCATCCTCCAGCCCCAACAACTTGGGAGGAGAAGAGGGCTAGAGATTGATTTCAATCACCAGTGGCTAATGATTTAATCAACCATGGCAATGTAATGAAGCCTTCATAAACTCCCAAAGGACAGGGTTTGGAGGGCATCAGGGTTGGTGAACCCATGGAGATTCAGGGACAGTGGCTTACACAGAGAAGGCTTGGAAGCTCCATATCATGGAAGCACCTTACCCTTTCTTCACACCTTGCCCTATGCATCTCTCCCATCTGGCTCTTTCTAAGTTATATTCTTTTACAAGAAACCAGTATGTAATCTAGTAAATAGAATGTTTCTCTGAGTTCTAAGTGCCTCTAGCAAATTAATCAAACCTAAGGGAGGAAATCATTGGAAGCTCCTATATATAGCTGGTCAGTCAGAAGCCCAGATGACAACATGCCTTGCAGCTTGCATCTGAAGGGGTTTGGGGGATGATCTTGTAGGACTGAGCCCTTAACCTATGGGATATGTATAATGCTATCTACAGGTAGATAGCTTCAGAGTTTAGTTGAATGGTGGGACACCCGGATGGTGTCAGAAATGACTTGATGGTGTGATAAACAGCCCCCTGCCCCAAGTTGGAATTGGTTGGAAGACTCTTAAAACTTGCATGTGACACTGCATTAGTTTAAGGTGTACAACATAATGATTTGACATAGGTATATAGTAGTCCCTCTCTATATTGCGGTTCACTTATCGTGGCCTCATTGTATCACAGGAATTTTAAAAATATTATATTTAATTATTTATCGTGGATTTTTTGCTATATCGCAGGATTTTGTGGTACTTTATACGTATGTTGTTAAAGTTATGTAGGTTTAAGAGTGTAGAATATGTTTAAGAACATAAGTAGTGTTTATAAAAGTGTGGAAAAGGTTAATAAGGGAGTGGGAAAGGTTAATAAGGGACTGGGAATGGTTTATAAGTGTGTGGGAAGGGTTTATAAGGCCTTAAAATATATATAAATACTAAAATAAACGTAAGGCTCCTACTTCACGGATTTCCACCCATCACAGGGGTGTCTAGAATGTAATAACCATGGTAAGTGAGGGAATACTGTATATGGACAAATGATTATAGATGTGGTACTTTTGAAAGTTTATTCTATTACGTAAAAAGTTTGCAACCCAGCGACAAGTTCCCAGGATATTGTAACTGTTTAGGAGAAAGGCCCATGTTCCAGGCCTGAAGAAGAACAAAGCAGCAATTTCTTAGCGCTATAATGGATTTAATTTAATGAAAGGGTGAGCAAGGAAAAGAAAGGCTGGATGAGAGAGACCCTGGAGAAGAAGAACCATTTAAATGTGGCAATTGGCCAGATGCTAAGGTTAGAGAAAAAGTGGTGACAGTCTTAAGCTTTACTGAAAACGAGTGGTGATGTCATTGACAGAAGAGGAAGTGTTGAGAGGACATCTAAGTGAATCTCACAGCCAGCCCGAAGACGCAGCTTTAGACTTAATTCACATGAACACAGAGAACTCTGAAGGAGCGAACCTAGGGAGAAGCAGCCCAGGGCGAACTCTTGGAAGGAGTTGGAGAGGGGAAAGTTTAAGAGGAGCCAATGAAAAAAAAAAGAGGAAATGTAAGGAGGAGGAGTTACAAGTGTAAACATCAGCAGGAAGGGGCCAGGGCCTTTCTGGCCTCAAAAACAGGAGGAACCGATTTTTTGGTGCAATACCCCCTTATTACCTTTATACCTCACCTGATACTAAATCCCTTTGAAACAAGCAGTGTCTAATTCATTCTATGTTTCCAAGACATAGCTCCACACCTGCCACTGAATAGTCAAATACAGCAGTGCCTCCTTATCCACAGTTTTGCTTTTCAAGGTTTTAGTTACGCAGAGTCCAAAAATATTAAACAGAAACTTCCAGAAATAAACAATTCATAAGTTTTACATTTTGTGCCGTTTTAAATAGCTTGATGAAATCTTGGGCCATCGTCTCCATCCTGCCTGGGATGTGAATCATCCCTTTGTCCAGCTTATCCATGCTATACATGCTCCCCTCCCATGGTCACTTTCTATTTGTCTTTCTTATCTTAGACTGTCACAATATCACAGTGCTTGTGCTCAAGTAACTCTTATTTTGCCTAGTAATGTCCCATCCATATAACTTTTGTTTCAGTATATTGTTTTAATTGTTCTGTTTTATTATTAGTTCTTGTCATCAATCTCCTGCTGTGCCTAATTCATATTATACTTTATCATAGATATGTATGTATGTAAGGTTCGGTACTATTTGGTTTCAGACAACTATTAAGGGTCTTGGAATGCATTCCTGGCTGATAAAGAGAGACTACTTAATGCAGAGGTAGAGAGGAAGATTAGAAGAACAAAAGAGAGCTAGGAAGGAACTAAAAACAGTTGAGTTGCTGATTAGGAGAGTTTTCAACAGAATGGTAGAAGTAAAAGGCACATTGCACATGGTTACAGGTGTGACTAACCCAGAATGAAGACAGTGGATAAAGATTTCTTTTTCAGATAGGTTAACGGTGAAAATAATGGGGGCTAGTGGAGAAAAATCTGGATTTTGTTTGCTTTTATTATGTTTACTGTGATGGGAATAACATTCAAGATGTTCTGAGTTTTTCCTTCCAATATTTAAAGCATTCAGGTGGCTCTATCATTACTCAGAAGTCTTCCCAGCTTCTTTTTGTTGTTGTTCTCACAAACTCTTAACTCCTTAGGAGAAATTAGTAAGTTTTTGGTTAAAGAACTATTTTCCTGAAGAAAAATGAAGGCAAACATATTTCCCACAGCCAGGGCAGGAGAAGAAAAATACAGAGAGAATTGTCTGTGGATTCCCAGAGCAGAGGTTGGCAGCCCTGCCTCCCAGAAGCCCCACAAAAGGAGGTAAGACCTAAGAGGCAAGGGCTGTGTTATCTGTCTGGGGTTACAGGACCCCAGGCAGGCTCAGCAAAGATGCCCACATGCCAAGGAGGGTGTGTGGTAACAGACTCTGCAATGGTGAGCGAGAGAACAATTGCTGCCTTCTTCATCCTATCTCCATTCTCAAGTCTTCCTACTGCACAAGTTCCACGGGGGGAAAACAGTAAACCCTAAAATGTAAAGAAATTGAATGTAAAAAATATATGGACATACTTTTGATTAAATGATAAAAGAAAAAAGTTAATATTTTTTAACCACATCAGTGGAATGGGGCTTCAAGTCAGAAATTAAGTTGCATTATAGAAAAGACAGAGAGGTAGGTTGTCAGCTGTGTGTGGACCCAGCTCCTCTGGAGTAGGTCTGTTGGCAGAGGAGCAGAGGTCATGAAGACAGCAAAGTACAAAGCCAGAAGCACTGCGCACGTACACCATGACATGGGCAGTACCCAACTGAACTGCCATGAGAGAGAAGCTAAGGTGGGAGAGAGGGAAGTTAAGGAAAATCTTCTCATATGGTTTCTATTCTTTAAATAAACTTTGGAGCCAAGTCACTGAAAAGACAGAACAGAAGAGGTTTGGAACTGCATTCCTGAGGAGTTGTATGAAAAGACTAATCAATTTGTATATAGGTCAGCAACAATGAACACCCAGTGGCCTTTCAAGAACGTGAAGTCTGCAATATTGGAAATAAACATGCATTTATGCATTGATTTATGTGTTTATTTATATTCTGCTTTGTTCAACAAAGGACAGAGGTTGCTTACAGGGCATACACAAGAACAGTAAAATTTTTTAAAATCAGAAGCCGAGAAAATATGTAAATAGAGAATAGAATAGATTCACATGCAGAATGTTAATAGCTGGGTTGTTCTGTGGGAACAATGCAAGAACAATGGGGAAAGTATGGAAATTAAGCCATTAGCTTCTCATGGTACTGAGTTTTGTCAGATAAGTGAAATCAAAATGGAATGGATAGAGTGAAAGAATAAACGTAAGCTTGCGATCCAAGACTATGGCACAGACCATATACTTAGATGCTAGCTAACAGAAGTGCACATAAGAGACAACTGCAGACTAGTTAGCAATAGCATACTCTACCCATGAAATCCAGCTATTCCAAGATAGGTAATGACAGAATACTCAAACAAATCCAGTGCTTTTATTTTATTTCATTTCATTTCACTTCATATTATTTCATTCATTTCATTTATTGATTTGAGAGAGAGAAACATAAATTTGTTGTTCCACTTAATGCATTCATTGGTTGATTCTTCTATGTGCCCTGATCAGGGACTGAACCTACAACCTTGGCATATTGGGAATAATGCTCTAACCAGATGAGCTACTTGGCCAGGGCCCCAATTCTATGCTTTTAGCCATTGAGAAAAATTAATAGTTATTGATAATCAACTATGCAATAGGCTAAGAGCTGAGGATAAAAACAAAGACAAGATCCTTCAGGTACTAAATTGGGAGGTCAAGGTAAGCAAATAATTGCTAAGCAAAGTGTTTAGTGCTCTAGGGGGACATAGGCACAGTGCTATGGACCTGGGGCTCAGTGCCATGCACCACTACCTCACCCTGGGAAGTCAGGAAAGCATCACCAAAGGGGACCTTTGTCTGGCGTCTTAAAACGTACATTGGAGTTTCAGGGAGAAAATGTGACAGTGAGAATTTCTAAAGGCTTGGACGCATGAATGAACATTGTATGTTTTGTAAATTAAAAGGCATTCTGTATTGCATATCAAAGCACTTAGAAATGAGTGGCCAATGAGGTTGAAAAGAGAAGGGCCATGTGTGTTGCCATGTAACAAATTGGGACTGAGAAGTACTCGAGGTTTTTATCAGAGAAATGAGAAGGTCAGTGATGCAGAAAGACCTATGACAGAGCTTGGAGAACGTGTTGGTCATGGGAATAAGTAGTCAGGAAGACCCCTTAAGAGTTTATAAATAGCTCATTGGAGAGCTAAACTTCAGTGAACTAATTTCAGGTCAGGTGTGCAAAGAGGTACTCTAAAGACTGATGGAATTCTTGAGGGTACAGAGAAATGGATGACCATGTTCACTCCTGGGGCACTGCAAAAAGCATGATCTTGCAGGAGGCAGCTGCAGTCTCTGCATATAACTTTTAAAGTGTTTGTACCCTTTGGCCTTATCATTTCATGTCTAGGATTCTGCCTTAAGAAAATAATCAGATTTATGTTCAAGGATGTTCACCTAATGTTATCTAAAATTTGAAGACATCTTAAATGTACAATAATGGGAGAACTATTAAATAAAATATAGGACAATTTATACAATAGATGACTGTAGTCATTTAAAAATTGTATTTTTAAAGACTATGCAATGGCACGGGAGACCCTCACAATAAAATATTACGTTAAAAAGATACAAAATAATAGTTTGATATAAATTTTATAAAGAAAGGTATGTATGAGTTAAAATATTAGATTAGAGAATGAGAAGGCTACGGACCAGGGATGGGAGACTCAGTTGCTACCTCCAGAGGCAGCAACAGAAAGCAGGTGCTCCAGCAGCCTCACAGCCTTCCAGAGTGAAAATTTTCAGAGTGGAAGTCCTGGGGTACCCCCTCAAGATCTGCAGCAGCTCAACAACTGTTTATAAGACAAGGTGGGTGGAGTGACTCTCAGTCAGCTAGCTGGAGGAAGGAACCACCAAAGAGCAACACAACAACAAGCAAAACCAAAATTCTACCAGACAGCCCAAATAAAAG
Organism: Furipterus horrens; assembly: GCF_987537825.1. Lineage (NCBI taxonomy): Eukaryota > Metazoa > Chordata > Mammalia > Chiroptera > Furipteridae > Furipterus > Furipterus horrens. Next base: position 145,224,959 of record NW_028327173.1, read on the forward strand.
GCATAAAGGGCATCCCAAGAGCATCAGGTTCAGAAGATCAAGTAGTCTGCACCACTGAATCCCACAGAGCTCCTACCAAAGAAAGTCACAACACAAAAGCAGGACGTCAAAGCAGATCAATCTAAGAAGCAGAAACAAACAACAGGAGCCAAATAAAATGGGGAGACAAAGAAACAACACCCCATCAAAAGGGAAAAAGAAATTCCCACAAGGAGGGATAGATGAAATAGAAGCAAGCAAACTATCAGACATGGAATTCAAAACAATAGTAATAAGGAAGTTCAGTGAACTCAACAAACTCAGAGAAAACTACAACAAACTCCAGGGGAATTACAAAGAACTCCAGGGAAGCTACAAGGAACTCCAGGGATGCTACAAGGAAGTTACTAGAACTACACCAGCATGAAAAAAGACATAGAAACTATCTATAAGAGCCAGGAAGAAATGAAGAACACAATTTCTGAACTGAAGAACACAGTAGAAGGAATCAAAAGCAGGCTAAATGAAGCAGAGGATCAGATCAGTGAGCTAGAGGACAATGTAGAAAAAAATTTCCAGACCGTGCAACAAAATGAAAAAAAGACTGAAAAAGAATGAAGAGGTTTTAAGAGAGCTGCAGGATAACATGAAACATAATAATATTTGTACCATAGGAACACCAGAAGGAGAAGAAGAGCAAAGGATACAAAACTTGGTTGAAAAAGTAATGACAGAAAACTTTCTGAACATGAGGAGAGAAAAAGTCCCACAAGTACAGGAAGCACAGAGGGTCCCAATGAAGATGAACCCAAGGAGGCCCACTCCAAGGCACATCATAATTAAAATGGCAACATTCAAAGACAAAGAGAGAATCGTAAAGGCGGCAAGAGAAAAATAGCAAATAACATACAAGGGAACTCCAATAAGACTATCAGCTTATTTCTCAACAGAAACACTACAAGCCAAAAGGGAATGGCAATGAAAAACAAAGGCCTATAACTAAGAATACTCTACCCAGCAAGGCTCTCTTTTAAAATGGAAGGTGAAATAAGGATTTTCCCAGACAAAGGAAGACTAAAAGAATACATCTCCACCAAACCAGCATTGCAAGAGATTCTAAAGGGACTGCTTCAATAAAATGGAGAGAGAGAGAGAAAAACACAAGTATAAAGGGAAAAAATCACAATGGCAAGGATGTGGAGAAAAGGAAACCCTAGTGCACTATTGGTAGGGATGCAGATTGGTGCAGCCACTGTGGAAAACAGCATGGAATTTCCTCAAAAACTAAAAATGGAACTGCCTGTTGATCCAGCAATTCCATTGCTAGGATTATACCCAAAGAATCCTGAAACACCTATTCGAAAGAACCTGTGCACCCCTATGTCCATAGCAGCACTGTTTACAATAACCAAGTGCTGGAAACAGCCTAAGTGCCCACCTGTAGATGAGTGGATTAAAAAACTGTGGTACATTTACACAATGGAATACTATGCAGCAGAAAGAAAGAAGAAACTCCTACCATTTGCGACAACATGGATGGAACTGGAGAGATTTATGCTTAGTGAAATAAGCCAGGCAAAGAAAGACAAATACCATATGATATCACCTAATACAGGAAACTGTTGTCGTACTTTGTGGTCGAGGGCGCGGAAGTAATTCCAGAAGACAGAATGGGATGGACAGAAGGCTGCTGCACCCTCAGGCAAGTCAGCACTGAGCAGAGCAAGCACCTTCCTTTTATTGAAATCTGAGGGTGGCAATTACAGGATACACATCCTATCGCTTAAGGAGAAAACAGGGTACCCGGGTTCAAACATTAACTACTTGGGTACAAAACAGAACTGTAAGTCCATAAGGCTAAGTTCCAAACAAGATGATAGGAAAAGGGAGTAATGGAGTACTCAGCAAAGTCGCTTTGTTCTCAGGATACCATAGCTCAGTGGCCTGAAACAGCTTGCAGCTGCCCGTGCTAGCAAGTCCAGCTTGCTTAACTGAGTCACAGGACACCTGGACAGGGGGGCGTGAAATGCCCCTACCCAGAGACTTGATTTCCACCAACAGGAAACTAATGAACAACACAAACAAACGAGCAAAATTGAACCAGAAACATGTAAATGTGGAGCAGACTAACAGTGACAAGGGGGGCAGGAGGAGGGAGAGAAGAGGGGTAAAAAAGGGAAGGGTCTAGTCAAGGAACATGTATAAATGACCCATGGACATGGACAACGGGGTAGGGATTGACTGTGGGAGAGGGGGTGGGTGGGGAGAAAGGAGAAGCAATGGGGGAAAAATGGGACCACTATAATAGAAAAATAATAAATTTTTTAAAAGCAAATCTTAAATAAATAACTAAATAAAAATAAAATATTAGATTACAGTTCACCAATATGTTAATTGTGTTCATCCCTGAGTAGTGAGATAATTTTTATTTTCTTCTCTTACCATATTTTCCAAATTATATCCAGCAAATACATATTGCTTATATAATCAGACAGATAGTTTTAAAAATAAGTGAATAATATAAAGCAGATTCACAAATATAAAAAGAATTTTAGCTACTAGAAAACACAAGTAGCTGAGAGAGAAATAAGTCTGTTTTGCAGTAATCAGAGATGAAGCAAGCCTAGATGATCACACCCTCACCAACACTGGCATCGCCATTGCCAAACATTTGGAATCTATAATATCTTTTCGCTTCACTACCCAAGAAAAAGGCAACAGAGAGGGAACAACAAGTGTTCCTTCAGTGCTAACATAGGTACAACTAAGACACAGTAGATGAATCGCTATGACAATATTCTTATTACATTTAATGACATCCCGTTTCATTTTTATATCTTTTATACAATTTTCAGTATAATATATCCACATCCCAAACTTCAAGAAAACTCAGATAACCAGATTTTTCCCTGGGTTATACAGTCATCGCTACTTTTTATAACAATGACCCTGAAGTGCTGTTAGATATTTAGACACTACTATCCCAAAACTCTTATGTGATGGTCATAGTAGGGGGATTTTTCATCTTCTAATTGTATAAAAATTAGTTCATATATAATAATTATCTAAAATATTCAGTTAACCAGAGACCACCCTTCATTCTCTTAAGAGTTCTAAATGAAATAGAATTTGCACAAATTCATCATTTCTTAATCATTTTAATAGCTGGTTGTTAAATGTAAACAAACAATGTTATCATAACCCCTTTGCAGAAATGTTACTCTCAATCAGAACCCATCCAGCTGAATGGAGCTAGAAGAAAGCAACGATCTATGTCATGCATCTTTAAATTCATGACATTCACAGCTATTAATTTCAATGTGCCCTCCACGCTGCCCAGCAATCATAGAGCATTTCCCCAGTTCATTTACAATCCTAGGACTATGATTCCCTATTTTCTCCAATCTCAGACTCCCAACACCTTCTCCCCCATCTGCACTCTCAGCACTTGACCTTGATTGCTGTTTCACTGAAAAAATAGAAACAATCATAAAGAGAACTTCCACAAGTTCCCACCAACACCTCCACCCGCCCACCAGCATCTGGGCCCTATATGCTGCCTTTCTCCTGTTACCAGGGATGAACTGTCCATCTTCCTGTCTAATGCTAAACTCTCCACTTGTTCACTGGATCCCAGTCCTTTTAACTATTCAAGAACATTGCTCCATATATTCCTCCTTTTTCTTTGTCCTACATCATTTTTCCTCTTGACTGGATTATTCCATCAGCATACAAACATGATGTTATGTCTCTCATCTATTTTGCCCTCCAGCTACAAGTTTGTATTTCCAATCTTCTTTACAGCAATTCCTCTAAAAGAGTTATCTCTACTCATATCTCTAAACCCTTTTCTACCATTCTCTCTAAAACCCCCTTTAACTGGACTTTTTAATCTTCCAAGCACCAAAACTGCCCTTCACCTTTAGTGTCCACATTTTAATCTGATGGTCATTTCCTTTATTTGACTCCTGAGAAATGTTTCACCCCATTGTTCACTCTCTCCTTCTAGAAATATTTTATTGACTTGTCTTCTAGGACATCACACTCTCTTGGTGTTCTTCCTTGCTCATTTCTCCTTATTTTTTCACTATTATTTCATTAACATTGGATGTCCCCGGATTCAGTCATTGGCCCTCTTCTCTTTTTCATATATGTTCACTCATTTAGGGATTGCACTTGTTCTCATGGCTTAAAATTCTATCTGTATACCAGCTGCTCCGAAACTTATATCTCCAGCCCAGACCTCTCCCCGCACACCAGACATAGGTGCCCACCTGCCTGCTCAGCATCTCCATTTGGATGTCTAGTGGGCATTTCTAACTTGATGTTCGATCTCCCTCATTATAGACTTGCTCCTCTTCTGTCTTCCTCTTTTTGGTTAGACTAAGGAGTCAACCTTGATTCCTCCTTTTGTTTTACATGTTGGTCCAACAGCAATATCTGTCAGCTCTACCTTTGAAATGTATCCAGAATCTGATGACTCTTCACCTTTTCCACTGCTTCCTCCCTTGCCCAAGTCATTATTAGCTCTCTCCTGAATTATTTCCAAAACCATCCAACTAGGGTCCCCTGCTCCCTCCCCTGTGGTCTATTCTCTCGTAAGAGCCAGACAGGCCCAAATCTTTACAACGCTCTACAAGGTCATGCACAATCTCATCCAAACCTTACCACTCCGACCTCACTCACTCTGCCCCAGTCACACCCTGCCCCAGTCACACCCGTTTTCCTGTTGTTTATCCTACACCCCAGGCACACTCCCTGGTAAAGCCCTTTCACTTAATCTTCGAGCCCTCTGTTCTTCCCCAGCTATCCCCATGACTCACTCTCTTGCCTCCTTCAGATCTTTGCATAGATGTCACCTGTTCAGTGAGGCATTTCCTGACCATCCTATTTAAAACTGCAACCCACCCTCTCCACCAACACACCCTATTCCTTTTACCTGCTTTATTTTTTCTTCTCAGCCCTTATCATCATCCACTGTATTATACATTATGTTTATCTGGCTCAGGGTTAGGCTGTGTTTACTGTTTGCTATAGCTGTAGGTATCAGAGGTTAAATTTTCTTCTGGATCTTGGTTTTTGCCTCCCATGGTTTTTATAGGTTTCCCTAAGGAGTTCTTAATTACTGTTTGAGATGCACAGTTCTTTCAGCTATTCTTCTTCTTCTTTTTTTTTTTAAAGCCCTATTGATATGGTGGTGAGGTGTGGGAGAAAGAGAAATAGTCTGTAGTCCCTGTGATTAGGTCTCAGTATTTTATTGAGCTTGTGCCTGTGAGCTGCGACCTTCACAAATGCTTCTCAGTTTTGTTTTGCCCTTAGGACAGACAGGAAGGCTAAAGGGTGCTTGAGTCAGATATTTCAGTTCCCCTAGGTTAGTTAGTAAAACCCTAGTAATCTGGGCTCTGATAAAATAGTTTCTCCTGAGGACAGGTCTTGTTAAGCAGAACAGAATGCCCTGGGCATATTTCAAAGTAGCTGCCTTCCCCTTACCTATCAGAAACACAAGGGGATTTTCCTCTGATCTTTGCTGTGAGAACCTGACAAAGCTCCCAAGCTCCCAGAAGTAAAACAGACAGAAGTGTGGGAGCCTCCCCTAAGGCTGAGACCCCCTGGAGTTTTTATCTCTCAGACTTGTCCACACTGAGCCTCTAGCAATTTGTCATTTACACATTAGGTTTCCTACCCTGGCTCTGATTCTCTGTATCAGCCTGTTTGTTGTCTCAGATTTCTTGAGCAACAGTTTGCCCTATGACCTCAGTTGTCTGATGAATCTGAGAAGAGTTGTTGATGTTCAGTTTGTTCAGTCTTTTCTTGTTGTGTCAAGGACACAACTTACAAGCTCTTTATATGCTGGTCCAGAAACTGGAAGTCCATGTTACATATTTTTATTCATTTTATTATTATCCTTCTCACCCACATGAATGTAAGTTCTATAAGGGCAGGGATTTCTGTCTGATTTGTTCCCTACAGTATCACCAGAGCTTAGAACAGTGCCTGACACATAGTAGGCACTCAGATAATATTTCCCTGAAGAAATGGAATAAATGAAAAAAGACATCTCTCAGTAGTTTCTAGTGCAGACATTTCTCTGTTGGGACCACCGAACAAAGACCTTCACCTGGATTGTCCTTCCACTTGAAAAGCTCTTTCCCAGTCTTACTCCTCTTTACCTGCTTAACTCCTCTTCATTCTTGAGTCAGCCACAATGTCAGTTCCTCAGGAAAACCTTTCCTGGCCTTCAGGTTAAAGGGTAAGCACTGATAATCCAGCTATTCCATCTCAAACTTATTGTAATTCAATAATTATATGATTACTTCTGCCTATTTGCTATTTCTAGCCATCACATGATTGTAAGTTCTTTAAAGGTAAAAACGACGTCTCTTGTACTCACTTTAGTATACCTGGCACCCAACAGACTGCTCAACACACATTGGATGCTCAGTAAATATTTGTTATATAAATAAATGCAGGTTGTTTTGTCTCGGCAAGATACTATATTATCACTACATAACAAATTACCCCAAAACGTAGTGTCTTGAAAACAACAAATAATCATATATTATCTCTCAGAGTTTCTATGGGTCAGGAATGGAGCATGGCTTAGCTGAGTGGTCTAGTGGGGTGGGTAAGCAGAGGGGCTGTGTGCCTCTCATGAAGTTCCAGTCAAGAGAGTAGCCAGGGCTGCAGCTATCTGAAGGCTTGGCTGAGGCTGCAGGATGCATGTCCTTGGTGGACCTTTCAAATGGCTGGCAGGTTTGTGCTGGCTGTTGACAGGCGGCCTCAGTTTCTCCCCATAGGAGCATCTTTCAAGGCTATTTGAAGATTCTCACACTATAGCGAGTCTCCCCCAAAGTGGGCAGTCCCAGGGAGAGCAAAAGGAAATGGTGATGCTTTGTTTATGATCTAGCCTCTGAAGTCACACATCATGGCTTCTGCCACATTCTGTTTGTGAAAAGGAAGTCCCTACATTTGGTACACATTTAGATGGCAGAGAATTAGACTCTCCACCTTTGAAAGGAATTGCATCAAAAATTTTGTGGACATATTTTAAAACTAGCACATAGCCATGTAACAAATTAATGTATAAAGGTATGAGGAAAAATTAGATGTAGTGACTCAGAATCAAATTTCCTACTTTTAGAATTGAGGAGGAACAATAACTCTATAGTACTTTGAAAGCAATATAATAAAGCATCAAACAGTGGAGCCCTGACCAGTGTGGCTCAGTTGGTTGGGCATTGTCCCACAAAGTGAAAGGTCATTGGTTTGATTCTTGGTCAGGGCATATGGCTGGGTTATGGATTCAGTCCCCAGTCAGGGCACGTACCAGAGGCAACCAATCAATGTTTCTCTCTCACATCAATGTTTCTCTCTCTCTCTTTAAAAATAAATTCTAAAAAATTTTAGAAATGAATCAAACTAGATTAATATCTGGAGAGATTGCTTCTTTACTTTAATATCCATATAAATGCTGAGGTGTAATGTTCATAAATGCTTCTCTACCTGAGAGTATCTTGGGTGATAAAGAATATCTAATCCTAGAAGGTCATGGCCAACAGCCAGCACAGCTCTACAAAAATAGATAGATAGATAGATAGATAGATAGATAGATAGATAGATAGATAGAGATATAAAATATATCTCTATATAAAATATATCTCTATATAAAATGTATATACAAGGGGGGGAACCAAAAAACACAGAATTATCTTCTGGAGGGTGGGCTCCTTGTAGTACAGGCTTCCCCTGCCAGGTGAGTGTTCTAGGAGTCCATCTGTATTTCAGTCTACCAGCTGGCATTACTGTCAGAGGCTGTGTTCAGCTTCAGTGATTTTTTTGAAGACTCTTTCAAGGTGTTTGCCCATTTCATGATGGTGATTTACGAGCACACCTGCCCACGATGTGCTAAGTGTTCAGCCGTCTTTGGCCATAAACAGCTTGACCCCTGTGCCCTACCCTCCATATTCACTCGATCTTGTCTTCAGTGACTTTTTGTTTGTTTGTTTCCAGAAATGTAAAAAGTCCTCAAAGGGAAACATTTTGCTGATGTGGAAGAGGTAAAACAAAAAATGGCAGAAGCACTAAAAGACATCAAAATCAAGGAGTTCAAAACCTGTTCTGAGCAGTGGAAAAAACATCTCAGTAGGTGTATTGCATTAAATGGAGAGCACTTTGAAGGTGACTGAAGTTTAAACATGTAAGAACAAATACACAATTTTTAATAAATAAATTCCATATTTTGGGTCCCCCTCATATATAGCTAAGTTAAGGAATTAAATAGTTAGAAAATGATAGTACCTTCCATCCTTGCAGGGGTTACGATTCCCCAGTAAACGCCTGTGAAAGAAAATCTTCAGTCTGTTTACACATTGTTAGGATTGCTGGTGGAAGTCAGGAAGTGCATCATTTTCTCTGACTATACATATCAGCCAAATATCTAATCCTAAGATTGGAAAATTAAGTGGATAATGTACAAGGTTAGAATTTGAAAAGGCATAAATTACATAATCTATTGTAACCGTACCACCGAATATATTGCCAAGCAGAACATTAGCACAAGCCAAGGTCTATAACCTACTTTTCATGGAGAAGTCAGTCTCAAGAGTCTTAGCTCTTTCTGGTTCGGGTATATACTGTCTGCTATAAAATCTCTCTGCTTTTAATTGCTGCTGTCTTCTTCCCTTCCTTTCCTGAGCCATTCTGAGCACAGAAGAATGGTTTGTAGATCAACTAAATAATAAACAGCCCACACCACATAAGAAATATTTGCACACAGAAATGGTAGTGATTCATAGTAGATGAAAAGTTCAGTTAAAATATATGTGTGTGTGCATGTGTCTGCATGTATTCCTTTTTCATCAGAATTCCTACTAAATGAACATTTCACTTAAGTTATTTTTTCATGTTATAAAAACTCCTTTAGGTACTCAAGCATTGTTACTTTAATCACTGTTAATGGACATTTTTTAAAACTACTATAGATTGTTATACATTTTTAAAGTAAGTACACTAAATTTTAAATTTAGCTTGATTCCAGATTATCTTTATGATTATTAAAGATTGGTCTAGGCAACCTAGTCCAACAGGAAAATTATTAGATTAGGAATCACAATGACTTCACCAAGTTCTTAATCCTTCCTGACACACAGATGCCTTATCTGTAAAAAGGGAAGAATATCTTCCCTGGATTTCTCAGTGATTATGGTAAGTATTAATATTATAACATATGTAAATGTTAGCAATATATTATTGACTATAAAAAAGTAAATACTAAAATAAAGGACCATTTAGCCCAAAAAATGTGGTGCAGCTATAATTTTGAGGTTTTCGTGTTTATTGTATACATGTCATGATTCAGTTAAATTATGTTTAAAATTAAAGTAAATAGCCCTGGCCAGGTAACTCAGTTGGTTAGAACGTTGCCCAGATACAGCAAGGTTGTGGGTTCCATCCCTGGTCAGGGCACATACAAGAATCAACCAATGAATGCATAAATAAGTGGAAAAACAAATCAACATTTTTCTCTCCCCCTTCCTCTCTCTCTCAAATCAATTAAAAAAAAAAAAAACTTTTTTGATTATAGTAAGTAGATTCTGAGTAAATGGGTTCTCCTACAGAAAAAAAAATACTTTTAATTATATGATTTTTATAATACCCACTTTTTTGGTATGTGGAGTTCTTTTTTGCTTACTTTTTCCATCTTTGCTCTCTCTAGCTAGCTGAGTTTGCTAGATGAATAACCTCTGAATAACTGAAGTGGTATAATCTGTCTTTTTTCCTAGCATAAATACCATGAAATATATCAAGTGCCATGAGTATTTTACTTGATATAATATTTCCCATGTTGATTGTCTCTGAAAATAGACATAGGCATATAAAAATATGGCCAAAACTGACCATGGCCAAAATGGTTAAGCTTCCCAAGCATGTGGAAATGATGCTATCTCACTACATTTCTAATACATTATCATCAGATTTTACTACATTAATTTCTAAAAAGCCATAGGTTTGGCCAGCCACGTTACTAACCAGAGTGCAGGGTATTTGGGGCATTATCTCTCGGCAGTTGTGTAAGCAACAGGTATCTTCTCCAGAGAAAACCCTCAATATTACCCTCTCGATTCCATCACAGAGCAAAAAGAATGGCTGAGCCACGGAGGCTATAGGCTTCAAATGTGACAATGATTCTGAAAGTCATTTCAGGGCAAGGCCCAGAGCACCAGAAGCCGCTGGCAAACTTATTGCTTGTTCTGATCTTACACTATTGAAGCCAAGTCTCTCGAAGGTGAAGCAAGCATAGGTATTAGTATTTTCAATAAAATATCTAAGTGGTTCTCATCAGGAGGTCATATTGGAGAATTGCTGGTCAAAACTAGATGAGCAAAGGTGCCCACCACTCTGCATTATCTCACTGCTAATAGAATGTTCCACAGAGAGGTACGGGCTTCTGCTCTTCTCTCACCCCAATAAATACCCATCAAAAGTTAGTACCCTGACGGTCATTCCTCGGCAAGTATTTACTAAGCTCCTACCACATGTATTCTGATGGGTACCAGCTTCACTGCAACCAATAAAGCATATATGGTCTCTTTTATCACTAAGCTTAAAATCCTATGGTAGGAGGAGGGGGAGGTGGTATATTAAGCAAATGATCAGTCAAACTTCTATATATCATGGGTGCTGTAAAGGAAAATAGTGTGGTTGACAAAGTATAACTAGTGTTTCAAATATTGATGGAATATGGAAGTGGTCAGAGGAGACTTCTGTCAAGAAATAAAATCCAATTTGAGATTTGAAATAATGGGTACCAAGTTGTAGCACGGGCAATCCAAGAGCTATTAACAGTGGGTGCATTGGCCCTAAGGCAGCAAGGAGTTTCACTTTTTTGCATATACTTGTCCTCCAACTGTAGTTTCAGGTCCACTGAGCCGTGTGTCTTTAAGCAGCTTAGGAAAATGACAGAATCAGAAGGGTGTCCACAGGACCCATGAGATCCATTAAGAAATCCCATCCCTAGATGTATATTTTATATTTATTATTGGTTTCCAAACTGGGGTTCTAGTAATCAGATTTTGCATAGTTTGATTTTTCTTTAAAAAAAAAAAAGCGTACGGATGGCTTGGCCTCACTCCTGGAAATTCTAATGTAATTGTTCTGGGGTGTAGTCTGGACTTGAAGATTTTCTAAAGTTCCCCGGATGATTCTAACATGTAAACAATTTTGAGAATCGCTATTTAAAGGAGAAAAGAAAATTGAGTCTGAACTGATCAATGAGGAAAGTCAATGAACAGTTCAAATAATCTGTGTTTTGCATCCCCTTCTTGGAAAGCAAAGAACAGCTAGTAAAATTGACCCTTAAGTTGCTAGCACACCAACCAATAAAGCTGGATTCACTGGCTCCCTACTTCACATGTATATCACCCTCTTTGGCACTTGATTAGTTTTTATGAGGGTTTAGTGCACTGGGCCAAGGCAAAAGGTCTAAATGCAGGTTAAGAATATCTTTTCCCCTTAGAAAACTTGAAGTTTATTTGGAAAGAGAACTAACATCCACAAAGCAGTACAAATAAATGCAGTTTAAGGTATTAACTGAAACAACAGAAGTTTAAGAGATGGGGAGCAAGCTTCACTGAAGGCTGGGCAGATGGAAAGAGACAAGAGGATATGGGGCTTAAGTGACTGATCTTGGGAAGAGGGAAAAGGGATAAGCCCAAGCAATAAAACAAGAAAAACCATGGTAGAAAAAAAGAGCACAGGAAAGAGACCTGCCTTACTGCCCTCAGTGTGGGAGGTGGGAGTAGGAGGAGATCAGCTGTTTCTCCAGTTGAAGTTGGCCAATAATCAACAGCCATTATTATGTCTTGTTTTCAAAAGAACCATTTTTTGCAGGCATCAGCCCTCATAGTGAAGAAAGCTGACTCTGTTTCCATTTTTCTCCATCAGAAAAGTGGCTAACCTTGGATTTTCAGGTGCTTTGATGTCAATTGCCAGGATTTCCACTTTTTAGTTCCTCAAGGTCCTTCAGTCCTCTTGGCACAGGTAGATGAAATGTCCTTTCATATATTAATGGTATATTTTGATCACTAGGGTACCAGTTCCTAAAATGAAATCAAATAACAGATATGCTATATTACACATTTACTACATGCCAGGCATTATGGGAGGCAATGGACATATATTATCTCATTTAATTTTTACAACATGTTACCAGGAAACTATTATCCCTTTTTTTTCAGATGCAAACCATGAAGTTAAGAGAAGTGAGTGATTTGCCCTAGTTCACACACTAAGTGGTAGAGCCTAGTCTGTGGCCTAGGCCTACCTTATTTCAAAATTTAACTTGTAGGTATTGCCTTTTATAAAGTTAATAATAGACAAGAAATTAAGATTCTTGTTATTACTTTACTCTGCCTAAGACTTCATGAATACCATGCAGGAAAACCATCTGTGGCATTTTTTAAACTATAGAAGCTTCAATCCTACCTCAGAACTACTAAGTGAGAATGACCAGGGCAAAGCCTGGAAATCTATAATATTTTCTAAACTCCCCAGGTGATTATGATATGGAGCCTAGATAGAAAACAATGGTCCCGTTCAGTGGCAAGGGCTGGGAAACATTTGTGTATCCTAAATGCTACTTCCTATGCTCGTATGCAGGTCTGAGTAAGGCTCCTCACCTGTAAATATGTATAGTATCTTTCTACTTAAACTGCTGGAAACAACCATAATAAGGAAAACAGTGACAATGCTAATTAAAAGAAGTAGGTTTGAGAGAACACTATCCTGGAGGAGCTCTACCAGTCCTAAATTTGGCAAACTTATGAAATGTCACCATTTCTAATCAGCAATGGCTTATGGACCTGTTGCATTCTCCAAAAACGCGTTAAAACATGTTACACTAACCCTGTTGTTTATGGTTTGCAATATGCTTCTGAAGCTGAAGCCTGCTTAAGATGAACCCACTTGACAGCTCCAGTTATTTTAGCATATATTTTTTGCATCCTTAAAAATCATTTTATTTAAGTAAGGGCTGATAGAGGTCAGATGCTCAACACCACTACAGCAAATACATTTGGAACAGGTTTGGACATTACTAAATAATGACAATTTTGTTCATCAACAGCTTTAACTGTTTTTACAACTAGCATGTGGCTATTGTAGGCAAAGAGGTTTGGGAAAAAAACATAGTGGGGTGGGATAACCAGAAGCTGGCCTTTAGAGTATTTGGAAATAAAGAGGGATAGGTAGGATCGGCTCAATCCTTTTGGGGGCAACAATTACTATTCATGTAATTCACAGAATCATTCAGAAATGATTATACTTAAAACTAAATTTTCCTGCATTTGGGGCATAAGACTATGATTCAAAGGCTATCAACGTAAAATGAGCCATAAAGGAAATTCAGCATTTTTCTATCTTCCTTAAGGACTGAACCACTTAGTGGAAAGCAAAAAATGAAGTTAAGCTATGAAGCATCTGTCAATCATTTGCTGGATTGCGCCTTATTTGAAGCTCTGTGCTCATTTGTTGTTTCATAAGTAATTGAAAATTACCAAGAAATGTTTTGATGCTGGGTGTTTTTGACATCTCCTAAATATAAATGCGAGAGAATATAAATAAGTCAACTTCTGAAGATAGGAGATATACCTATCATTAGATCTTATGTAACAACATATAACTGCCCAGGTTTTCAAAAATAGAAAGGACATAGCAATTAAAGAACAGTTTTGGAACACATAAACTCAATCCAAGCAATAAAATTAAAGCCATAAATTTTTTTGCCTCCCAGATTTTACATATTCATTTGTTGTTACAGATGGTTTAATATAGACAGGGAGGGCAACCTACCTAACATCTCCATATTCTATGATTCCCTGGGAAGTGGCAATTGTCAAACAGAGAGAAAGTGGAATAGAGCAATTAAGATCATAATTTCTTTTGCTTTATCAAGTCCAAATTGCAACAGACTATTTTAGTGGCTAGTTTTATACAATTAGAACCTTCTGCCACTTGATGAGAACACACTGTTGGGACTTATTCTTAGAGTAATCTCATCAAGTACAAACATCTCAAAAGCATCAACTGAAAAATGGTCATGTACTCCACAGAGAAAAACCTAGGATAGCACGATATGGGAAATTTCCTCTGTACATAAAGCAGTTTTACATAAATACCTTTGAAATCATAGGCTTACAGTGATCTACCAGTTGTCGGTGGTAATTATGAAAGCACTACACTACACAAAGGATCCACTACATATTGGTGCTTCAGAACGTGACTACACTGAGACCCACTCTTTAAGCAATGATTCTTTGCTCTCAGTGAGTGAAAGACTCACTTTGCAAAGGCGAAGAAAGACAAAAGGCTGAATGATGTCACATTTTTTTAAAAAGTTAATTCTTCATTTAACATTTAGTTCTATATTTATAGAATCATAAAGCATTCTGTCTGGAAGAAACCTTGAAGATCATGCAACAGTTCTTTACATGGGAGAAACTCAGACACAGAAGACTTAAGTGGCTAGTTCCAGGTCATATCCCTAGTTCATTGCTGACCTACCAGGTATATCATCAGTGCTCCAGCTTATTAGAGAGAGACAGAGAGACAAATTTCCCCTTCGCATTCTACCAAATGGAAATTCTTTGAGGTTAACAACTAGCTCTCTTTTTTTTTTTTAAGGTGCTAAACCCATTGGTCATTCCTGTATTAGTGCCTTGAATGCTTTCGACAGGCAACATCTAGGGGATGTTTCTGTGGAAATGTGAAAGGGAAGTTTGTTTGAAACTGTGGAGAGGGGAGCAGAGAGACAATCCCACAGGAATGTAGGAGGCTTGCTGAACTTGCCATCACACTTGGAAAAGTCCATCTTTAGGTTCTAACTTACTACTTGTATGACCTTAAGTTATTTGATGTCTTTGAGCCTCAATTTCTTCATCTATATAACCAGAATAACAACAATTACTTCTGAGGTTATTATAAAATTAATTTCAGATTTTTACATAAATTATGAAAATAATGAAGCAAAATTGCTGGCATTTGGTAGGTGTTCATTAACTTTTAGTTTTCTTTATTTTTCCTTTCATTCACCACTATCCCCACCAGAAAGAATTAATAAAATCAAAATGGTTTTTAGATAACTGGGCCTGAAATAAAGATAAGATATCCTACTTCACACGGCCATTGTGAAGATTAAATGTGTTAATGTCTGTGAAAGAGCTTTATAAAACATTGGATTGGAGTAGAAGTCCATATGGTGTTTTCCGTGAAATAAAAGATATATTTTTCATTTTTAGCAATAATTATTGATTTGGAAATTTTGAGTATGTCGGCTATCTCCCACATGGTATAACTTTGATTTCAATGTCTCCATTTGATCTCTATCAACTTCAACTGGTCTACCTGACTGTGGAGTATTGTCCAGCAAGAAATCTTCAACACAAAAATTTGCAAACCACTTTTGACACGTTTGATCAGTCACAGCACCTTCTCCATACACTGCACAAATCTTTCTTGTGTTTCAGTTGCCCTTTTACCTTCCTTGAAATAGCAAAGCATAATATGCCAAAAATGTTGCATTATTTTTTTCCATCTTCAATATTAAAATGCCTACACAAAAATTCACCAATTTAAGTAAGTTTTTTTAATGCATGCTGATATGACAGCTGTCATAATGCAATCTAACAAAATTGTTTTGAATGAAGTTAGACAACTAAGCACTACTAGAGCCATCTTATGGAAAAAAACAAACTTCTTGGTCAGCCCAGTATGTACTGTTAATACACATAAAGGTTTAGTGCTGTTATTGCTATTATCCACACCCCAATACTCCAGACTCAATACTTTCTTTTTCAAGTACCTGACACTCTTCCTTCAATCTCTAACTTGTCCTCTTCTTTGGTCAAATGAACGGTCTCATGGAATTTGCTGTGTGCTGGGAGGCTGTGGTGGTCCATAACAAAGCCCGGTCTCTGTACTCTACCCACTGTGGTCTGTCCCTCCATCCAACTCTTTACACGGCACATGCTTATTATCTCATTTGACACCTCACATATTGCTAGAATATTTCTGCACTTACATGTTTGGATTCCTCTACTAGATCACTGGACTCTTCAAGGACAAAAAGTATGGTTTTTGTTTTTGGTTGTTTCTTTTCCCTTTTCTTTTTTAAAAATACAAACTCCACAAGTCTAGCAGAGTACTTTGATCAGAGGAGGCTCACAACAGCTGTCTGATGAGCGATGGACCAATTACAGTATTGATTTGGCCCATAGCTTTGTTTTAGTTACTCTACTTACATTAAAAATTTCCAGAAAACCTAGTGGAGTGAAACAACCATTTATTATGTTCATGAAATCTATATATCAGGGATTTGGACCGGGCACAGTGGGAATGGTTTGTATCTGCTCCTAGATGTCTGATACTGAAAGGCTTGAAGGCTGGAGGCTGAAATCACCTGAATGCTCATTTGCCTACATTTAATGCTAGCTGTCAGCTAGGAACTTAATAGGAGCTGTTCACTGTAACATATACACATAGCCTCTTCATGTTGACCTGGGCTCTTCCACAATGTTGTGGCTGCAAAAAGGATCCAGGCAGAAGCTGTGTCCTTTATATGACCTAGCCTCAGAAGTCACACGCATCACTTCTGTCTTATTCTACTGGTCAGAGGCAGAAGTCATGAGCCCACCCAAGTTCAAGGGAGGGGAAATAAACTCCATTTCTTGGTGGCAAAGTAGCCTGATTGTGAAAGAGCATGTCTCAATGGAAATAATGCTATGGACATTTTTTGAATATATAATCTGACACAGCCTTTGTAATTCTGATGAAATAACACCAAGCTTTTCTGTGATTTAGATTTAAGGGGCTGTCTTACTCTTAAATCTCTAAATAGATGACATGAAATCTAGAGGTCATTTGTTTTACAAATTGAGAGGCATGAAAAAGACATTGGCTTAGTGAGCATGACTCCAAGCACCCCTCTCCAGTGAATGGTCAGCTGGATATTTCGAGTGACAGAACCACTGGTTACTATTTAGGTAATAAGTGAGCAGTCCTGTATTTGGTATTTGGTTGCAGCTTCTTTGTCCTCCCCGAAAGGTGCCTTATCCTTGATACTGTGGAGTGGGCTCCCTGGTTGATTTCCCTGAGACCTGACTCCTTCAATAGCTCAAATAACAACCTGTCCAGGATACTGTCATGCTTAATAGCTCACTAGTGATTGCATGGCCAAGGAAGAGCAGAAGAGTATTTTTCAAGTTTATATGTTCTTTACTTTTCTGTGAAAGATTCAAAATTCCCTCCTATTAATACTTCCCCAGACCTAAGAACTAAAAAATAAACAAGCAGAAGTGGATAAGGTGGCAAAATATATATATATATATATATATATATATATTACAGACCCAGAGTATGAAAAATTAGTCTGCAGGCATGTATTATTGTAACAGTAAAGCAGGTTTCTCCAAGAAAGGTACAAAGTAGAAGCGCTACATGGTCAGTTCAATACAGAATACTTGTTCCCTTCCAAGACATACAGCAGGCTAAACTGTGGAATAGTAAAGTCTGCATTCCACTCTTCCTCCCCACACCTGTGCGCACACATACACACCCAACCTTTTAGTGCTCTTTCTTGTTCTGTCCACACTTAACAGCACTGGCTACCATGATAGTTAATCACCCAGGCCTTCTGGTCTGCTGCAAATTTCTTGAGTCCTTCTTATATTAAAATTTATTTATTTATTTATTATTTTTCTAGGCCACTCACCCAACTTCTCATTGTCCTAAAGCCAATCTGCTCCACTGGTCCTGGTTACTTGATTGATTCATTAATTATCCCTCCCAGGTAAACTATTTGTTTTTAGGATATTCTGGGAAACTAGATCTTCAGACTTTCAAAAACCAATAGCACGAATCAGCAATACTTAGTAAAAACCTTAAAAAACTGAAAATCTTTTGACCCACATATTAGACTTCTGATAAATAACTGAACCAGAATATGTGTGTAATGTAGATGTTTACCACCACATTATTTATCATAATGGAGAAATAAATGGAAAATTTGAAATAATCAGAATATTCAAAAATAGGGGAATAGTTAAATAATGACTAGGAGTCTACATAATGAGATAATATGCAAATATTTAAAATAATAAATACATTTATTGTCATGGAAATTTTTTGATAACACATTATGCATAACACAATATAGAGAATCATCTTGTTTGAAAAAATATATTTTATATATACATATTTTCCACGTATGTTTCCTTCCAGGAAAATCCTGGAAAAATATACACCAAAATGTTGTGTTATAAAACCTCCGGCAGGTGTTTTGGGATTATTTTCATTTTTATTACTGTTGCTTATTTGAATTTTCTATTTTTACCCAATGATGAGTATTACATGTATTTTATTTTTCTAGTTAAGTTAAAAATTAGTGGCAAGTCAGTAGAAAATATATTTTAACCACATAGTTTTTCATTTCTCCTCAAATTTTATCCCATAATAAGCCATCCATTTTATCCATGGATGGTCTAAGTTTTAAGAGACGGTAGGTGATTATATTACTGAAGTATTACAAGTGCACAAACCTTATAGCTCAACATGTGCGTTACAGTAGGTAATTATTTTAAAATGAAAATGGAGGTCAATATTTATACCTAAAACAAAAGATAAATAAGAAGTAGAAATTTTGGTGCCAAGATAATGTCTCTTCACTCCCCAAATTCAATCAGTTAGCTTAAGGGACTGCCAGCCAGGCTATTTTACGGTGAGTCAACATAGTAAGAAGCAATCAACCTTTGCTGATACTGTAATGAGTTGGAGAACATTGTATTTACCAAAAGTTTTCTTGGGAAGAGTGAAATATGTGGCTTGAAAAAATTCTTGGAAAAGTAAATATTGGGATAGGACGTGAAACCTCCCAAGGAACCTGCTTAGGCCTCATTTTCTAAAGATGCAGGTCAGGTTAATGTCAGTGTTTCTGATTTGCTGAATGGTGTACATGAATTTCAGGAGAGCACTAAAGTGCTTGGACTTAAGAAAAATAGGCAGGACTTTGATTTGTAGGGGTCACAAATTTTTAGCCTGCCCTGAAACGCATATGCTTCATTCCAACTTTGAATCCAGCACATAAACTCTCAGGGCTCAAAGTCTCATCAACAATACTAGTACTGGAGCTTCTGCCTCCAAATGACATCTTCACAGAATTATATTTATAACCATTAAGTAATCTACTATCAACATTCCTTAAAAATTCCCATTAATAAGACTTTGTTACCAGAGTGTATGAAGATATGCTATATTCTCCCCTCCTGTTTTTTTGTGAATTGTCCAGATTATTTGCCTTTAGTATTTTGGTTCTATATAAGTAAAATTTATGTAATATTATTAGGATTTATAGAAATATTTTCCTTTGGAAATAGTGCAATATTCCATACAATCATTTATTGAACATCCTCTACATGAGCTTTAAAAAAATTTTTTTTGTGATAAATTAAATGGGCATTTAATAATCCAGTAGAATATTATTTCAAAGTCTCATATTTATAATTGAATTTTACCAATATGAGTTATTAATTTCATGATATTATACAAAATAAAAGTCACTCTCAGAATCTCTGCAAATCACTGCAAGATCACTTTGTTTTAATATTAGTTGTAAGTCATAAATCAAAATACTGGGATGAGGAGGTCAAATGTCATTTTTTAAAGTATAATTTTAGCAAACATATAGAAAATATTCACATGCTGTGTCATATGTGTGGATATTTTTTCTTTTTTTTCTATTACAGTTGTCTCATTTTCCCCCCATTGCCCACCCTTTACCCCACCCACCCCCCTTCCCACATTCAAGTCCCATTCTGTTGTCCGTGTCCATGGGTCATTCAGACTAGTTCCTTGACTAGACCCTTTCCCTTCTTTCCCTCCTCTTCCCCTTTCCCTTCCCCGCTTGTCACTGTCAGTCTGTTCCTTGTTTACTTGCCTCTGGTTCTGTTTTCCTCATTTGTTTGTGTTGTTCATCAGTTTCCTGTATTAGGTGCTCTCATATGGTATTTGTCTTTTGCTGTCTGGGTTATTTAATAGATGACAGCCTGTCTGATGGGTATGATGGCAGAGATATTCACAGCATATCGTAGAGATTATGACCACCTAAAATTCTGGAGGTGTGAATTTTGAAGGAAGAGGAAGATGGCTAGACAAAAGAGGGGGAAAGATCATTTACCACAGCAACATCAACATGTGCGACTTCCCTAAGTTTGTTCTGTAGAGCACCAGTTTAAAGAGATGCTAATAGGTGTTATCAGTAAAAGACTCAATGAAAAAAAAGTTTGGAAAACACTGGGTTAAACATCAGATAATCACAAAATTAAGAATGTTCTATTAAAAACAACAGAGAGAAAAGGCTTCTTCAAAAATGTCAATGCCATGAAAGACAAATAAAGGTAGTCATGACAGTCATAGCAGTGTGCTTGTCCCATCTCCCGTCAACAAAGAACCTGCTGCAAGGAATGTAGTCTCCAGCTGCTGCATCTTCTTATCTTCTACAGTGTTTATACTGAGACCACTCTCCCTGTAGGCTGCTCTCAGCCAGTGATTGAGCATGGGAGGACAACTACCATTGAGCCATTCCTGCCCAGTGGAGGACTCCTCTAATGGGAAGCTTTTGCTCTGGGGCTCCCAACGGACCTTGTGATGGATCTTGTATCTTGTATCTTCTGTGTCTTGACTATGGTAGTGGCTACAACAATCTATACATGTGACAATGTTGCACAGCACTAAACACACATATATAAATAAGTATATGTGAAACTGGAAATATCCGAATAAGGTCTGTGGATTGTATCAATGTCAATTTCCTCGTTTTGCTATAGTATTATGGTTATGCAATGTGGGGAAACTGGGTAAAGGGTATGGGTATATCCCTGTAGTATCTTTTCCAAATGCACCTGAATCTACAATGATCTTAAAATTAAAATTCTCACACACACACATTTTAATCTTTCCCAATGTGTTAACATTTACTTTTCCCAAGGAATAGATATATATTTGAATGGTACCTAAAGGAAACAATGTCTTTATCCAGAAGAGCAGTTCCTGGTTGCCTTCCTATCTAGGGTAGACCCAAGGGAAAGATATTTTTGTGCAGGCAAGTCTTTTGGTAATGTTCACATCTCACGACATCAAGAGCTGCCTACTCCACCCACTCCATCTTCCTTTAGTGGATTGAAACTAAAAGTTCGTCCTTATTCATGAAGAACTGTGCTTAGCCTTGTCCAACTTGGTAATTGACTATGCACATTTCCCTGTTTTCTAAAGAAAAACTTAAGAAAACTGTTTTATTCTAATTTTTAAAGGTGAAAGAAAAGTTCTATTCTTGAAATGTATGTCTAGGATGTCAAAGCATGAGAAATAAAAGAGCTGAATTCAAATGGGTGTGTAAAAGCTTCTTCCCTCATCCTCCTCTAGACTACTATGGAGGAGTAAAAGGTTTTTTGTCAGTGGACAATCAATCAACAAATATTTACAACCTTTTCTACAAGCTTTTTCAACCATTACGAGGTCATTAGAGAAGACTTCGCGCTCCCTGGCCCCTTAAAGGCTTTAGGGATTTAGCTGCAGAAAGATGAAACCACACAGAGTTAATAGAGCTCCCACACTGCTCCCTTACTTCAACCGCAGGTAGCTTTTAAGAGTCAATTTGTGGTTCTGGACAAATGGGCTGGACTAGACTGCGAACCCAGAACAGAAGCAAGTGAAAAAAGAGATAAGCAATTAGAAAATTCTAGTTATTGTTAGAATGCTACTTGATTATATTAGACCTCTTTTAACGCCCCCCCCCAAAAGGTGGGTTAAATTATATCAAATAAATATTTTTCACTACTTGTGCTTCTTATCTGAATAATTGAAAATGTTCTACAATTAGTACATTTGGTACTTTGCCTTTGTAAATAACCCGTGGGCCAAGATAGTAAGTGATCTACTTAGAATGCTGATTTTATTTATTTCCTTGCACATCTCTCAGTGGTTCAGCAGGTTAGACATGTTGTACTTACTTCCAAGATTGCAGTTCAGGAGTTCCATAACTGATCACTTAAAACCTCACAGAGTGGAGAGAGGGGGTATGTGGGAACTCTCTGTACTATCTGCTCAGTTTTCTGTAAACTTAAAACTATTCTAAAAAATAGTCTATTAGTTGGAAACAAAAACCTCATAGGGAACCAGAGTTAAGGTGACGTATATCTGAATAATTTTCTTACTATATATTCTAATATACTAAGTTTCTCCCCTTTCAAGCCACTTGCCCTTATTCCCTATTCCACCTGTAAAATCTGCTGCTTCTGTATTGAAAGGAATCTACTAAAGGAGGTGGGGAGAAATAGCTGAAGGAAGAGAGCCTGAAACTGTTTTGAAGGGAGAAAGGAGGGCAGCCCAGCATGGTTCTAAGGGACCTCTCTCCTCAAGAGAGTAGCTGAATGGGACTGGCTGACACAAGAGGTAAGAAGAGACGAAACCCTGAGGAAGACCCCCTCACATTGACTCCATCCTCCTCCTTGCCTTCGGTAGTACAGAACATGGTCGCCCCCATTAGGAATAAGATTAAGGCATTCTGCATTGGCGTGTGGGAAGTTTAGGCATTTGAACCAGGACAGACAAGACTGGCACATGGTTCTGTGGCCCCTGGCTGGGTCAGGAAACACTGTTGTTGCCAGACAGGGAAATGAAGTGTGTAGAAAAGACTGTAGTTCCTAAGACACTCATTCCTCAGGGATTCCCTTCTCTGTCTGAGCAGAGGGAAGGACTGGACTGAGTCAGAAGTTCCCACAGAGCTGGAGCAAGAGCGGCAGAAACATCAATTTGCTACAGTAGGACATCCCAGCTCTACCCCATGACTGATATGGCCTGAGGGAAATCCCTGTTATGTAAGTAGCCTCTGAAATGACTCACTGAATCATGCAGTGTTGTTAAAATGCTGCATCCTTTGTAATGAAAATCCCCATTAATTTTTTTTTTTTTAAGTAAACTTACTTTCAGAGAGTCAGATGATGCGACCCATTTCAGAAAGAGTCAAAAAGGAAAGGCTCTGCCATGTTACAGCTTCTTTACTTTCCAATACCAAAAAGACTCAAACCAATTGGACCTAAAGTCCTGAGACTTCTTCCTCCACTGCATTCCCATTATACAGCCTTGGGCAACAAGCTTCACTCCATGGCCTCCTTTTCAACTGTCTATAATATGAGGATGAGATCTTCCCAGGAGCAGCCGCCATACCTGTGTGCCGTTGGTAACTCTTTACCATTCGTGTAAATATACACAGAATGCTAACCTGCATAGGATAGAGCTTAGGATGTGAGATGCCAAAAGCTAAACTGAAACCTCAGATTTTTAGAGTGATTCACATGGACTTCCCCAATCCTAAAAACCCTAAGGGTATGTAGCATGGTAATTTCCTTCATGGGTCAACGTGGAGGAACAAACATCAGGGGCTTTCCACAGTTCTTTTACCGTTCAAGGGCCTGGAGATAATACTGGGATTCCCAGCAGTCACTTCGGTAATAGAGTTTGAGGATTATACTTGGTGCATGTGCAGGATAGCCATAAACCTTCAAGGTTACAAGAAGCAATTTCCAGATCCAGACATGATGGGTGATGGCTGGTTTCTATCCTACTTCCCCAGATAAAATCAGGATAACAGATAATGCCAGAGTTGTAGACCAAACTCCAAGTCCTGCTCTTCTCAAAATTCTCTGCTGTGTCCAGGCTTCCAGTGGGTCCTGTCCTGGTGCCTTGACAGGAACCCAGCTCACTCACACAAACGCACAGGAGACACCCACCGGCCATGGCACTCACCTCTGGAATTTGTCTAGACCATTTCCCTTAAAGACATTAAGAAATTTGCCTTAGGTTACACAGCTAGGAATTGGTAAACCTGGGATTCAAATCTAAGTTTCCCAAAGTGCAGAGCCTGTGTGATGGTGGCATTGTTAACTGCGGCTGAAAGTGCTCCTTTAAAGGAAAAACAATGCCGCCTGTTCGGTTTGACAGGTGACCTGGGCCAGGCTAATAGTGGTAGTGTTCAAGAGGCTAATGATAAAACACACAAAGACTCTCAGGCCCAGGTGGCTCTATAAATTTCAAGAGTCATCATCATTTTATCTGCCAGAACTTATCTCCTCTGCCTGTATCTCATACTGTACAGGTCGCCAGTTACTAAATAGTAGTGAAGTCAGTTAATGTGTATTTTGTATTTGCTATGTTCACTGCAGTTGACTTGAGTGCTGTACGAGATTAAAAGAGTAATAAAACATTTTTCCTGTCCTTCAGCATCTCATATCTAAGTGGCTGGAGGTGGGAGTGAAGATATGAAAAGTAGAGCAAAAACACAAATGTCGAGGGTAAGATAAATGACATGAGGGGAAAACCAAGTCCTGTGGAAGTGTAGGCATTACCAAAATGATTTTCCTCAAGTACGTGAAGTTCTTTGTCATTGAGTTAACCCTAAGCTCACCTAATAAAAACTTCCTCAGCTGACTTCACCTTAGTAGAAGTTGCCTGAAAAAGTCTTAACTTGCTGTTACCGCAAGCCCCTCCTTCTACTTTTCTAAGATAAGCAAAATTCTCCACCGTTGTTTTTGTTCCCCTCCTGAGCATTCTTAACATGTTAGGACTCAGTTCAGATCTTTTTGAGAACAGCATAATTGGTAGGAATGTGATCAAGGGCCCTATTCACTAGGAATGTACACACAAGTTACGTGGCCAAGTTATGTTGGTTTCGGTGGCATACTCTCAAGTCACGTAGAAGCAGCTTGAAGATTAATGCAGACAAAAAAAATTATTCATTTTTTTTTCTCAGATTGTTACAGCAATATAGTGAGGCCATTCTCTCCGCTGGGCTTGTGTCAGCACTTCCAATCTAACCCTGTTTTTTCAAGTCTTTCAGACTTGGCTGTGAAACTGCCCTGTGGGTCTGTAATTCAGGAGACAGCTTTGTAAGGCCGTTTTGATTAGATTTCTGCAAGTTTCCCTGTCTGAGCTGTCACCTCATTACATGATAGACAAGGAAGGTTGCGCAATTCTTAAGCTGTTGTGTTTCTAAAGTGAAATGGAATTGCTATTTAGGAATCAGTTAAAAACCAGTGGCTTTAATCCTTTCGAATTCAGTCAAAAGCCCCTTTGAGCTGTATAAAAATTTTAGATGTGAGATTTTAATATCTCTTTTTATGAAATGTGAAGGTGTTATATGTTTTGTCTGATTCTCTCCTTTGTGCTTCTTCACATGCTTATTCTCACCTTCAAGTGATATGGTTTCACTCTGGTGCTTGATTATTCGGAGGCAACTGGTACCGCTAAGTTTGGTTCCAATGTATAACACATAGGTAGATTTCTTGTTTCTCTTGGTAGTGCCAGGAATTAGGCTGTGTTTTTAGAGATAAAGCAATAAGGGAAGTCCACAGATTAGAGTGTTTCCTTTCAATCATCTTAACTATGGTTTCTGAAGGCTGCGGAGAAACGCAGTTTGGTGTAGTGGAAAGTGCCTGAGTTCTGAGTCAACAGACCTAGCATTGAATATCAGTTTTACCTCTGTGACCCAGGGCTTGTTATATGAACCCTGGTCTCCTCAATTACTAACCAGTGAAAATAACATTTCCTTTTAAGGGGCTCAAGTGCTTAGGATTCACTCATTTATTTATTCAATAAATATTTGGGGGGCATTTACTATGTGCCAAGCACATAAGCAGTAGAACCACAGATACAATCCCTGCCTGGGTGAAGCCCACAGTCACAGAGACAAACTTGAATCCAGTAATGACCCAAATAAAAGTAAAAAGGTAGCGTTATGAAATGGTACGTGCCACAAAGGAAAGACACATGCTGCTCTGAGAGCATATCGCCCTTATCCAGGATCCAAGTAAGTAATGTTGGAGCCAAATCTGAAGGACGAGGAAGCATTAGCTAGGCAGAGCTGGAGTGTTTGGGAAAGGGCTATATCAGGCAGGGAGATCGCATAGACAAAGGCCTTGCAGCAGGGGGAAGCATGGCACCCAGCCAGGTGAGCGGAGGGGAACGTGGAGCTAGAGGAGGTGAGGTAGTGTTCAGAACAAGGTTTTGCAGATATGATAATCCTGTTTATAGTATGTATTTTAATTTTCAAACATGTCTCCATTCGAATAATTATATGATCATACAATTCATAGGCCATAGTAATCATTTTGACCTTTTTCTTGAAAGCAGAAAAAAATTTTAAGCATACTAATAACATATGGTTGTAGAAAGCCAAAGTATAGAGTCTACATCCGTACCTGAGTCTCTCCCATGACTACATATTTCATATTAACCTCATATGGAACACTGGCCTGAAAAAAAAGTATTGCCAGTTTATCAAGGTATAATACAAATAACTATCTTCACAAATAAGCTTCTAATCAAGTTTTGATAATCAACTTTAAGGTATGTTCAGTGCTATATTAGTCAGGGTTCTCCAGAAGTGTGTGTGTGTGTGTGTGTGTGTGTGTGTGTGTGTGTGTGTGTGTTGGAGACCCAAGGAAGAGTTACCATTCAAGTCCAAAGGCAATCTGCTGGCAGAATTTTCTTTTATTTGGGAGAGGTCAGGTTGTTGTTTTTTTTTTTTAAGGACTTCAACTGATTGAATGAGGCCCACCCACATTAGAGTGCAATCTGCTTTATTCAGCATCTATGGACTTAAATGTTGATTTTATCTATAAAGCACGCTTCATAGAAACATTTATAATAATGTTTGAGCAAATACCTGGGTACAGTGGCCTAGCTAAGTCAACACATAAAACTAAGCATCACAAACACCTGTTGGTACAGGTGACTGAATAAGTGATAGGATGGTTTGTGGAGAGCACATTGCCCAATCCCAGTATCCTTGAGGTCTGCTCCCAAGTGAATCAACTCCCAAAGATTCTCATGGCATCTCTGTGCTAGGACAGCAGCTCAATCAAGACAGTTTCTGAAGAGACAAAGCAAAGTTTTAGAAGAAACACAACCAGGCTTTGTGTTTCTCAGGATCCCCACCTGCCACAGGCCCCATAGATCCTACATTCCAGGGTAGAGTGGTGAAATGTTCCAGGAAGAGGTGTGGCTGAGAGACCTCCCCCCTTGAGAGTTTCCCACCTTGGAAGGATAAGGCAAGAACTGTTTAACTTGTCAAGGAAATTCCCTAGGGGAGACATTAACTTTCAAACTTCCCAGTTTCAACAAGGAAGTTATAAAGATGGACACCTAAGAGCTGAAACTCTTCCCCCACATTGTTGATAAAAAAAGAAAAGGAAAAAAAGGACTTCTCACATAAGTAGCTTCCCTGTGATACTTTTGTGCTTGTGTGAAGAAATAAGAGCTATGTATATTATAGTTTAACCAACCCAAATGCATTTGTGATATCAAGTTATAATTTCCTCATGGCATTATATCTAACTCTTCAATTCCCAGAACCCCTCTTTTATGCTCATGAAGAAAAATAAATGCTTCTCTGTCCATATATCCCTGTACTCAAGAGGATAAGTGAGGTGAAAATGTCAGAATTCAGAGGGTATGAGGAACTTTCTGAAGACATTCAATCTAATACCACACTCATTTTTGTTTTCTTTTTTTCTTAGTCTTTTTATAACCCAAAGAGGGACAACATATTTAATAAAGGGAAAAGAAAGGTTTCAATGACAAGAATCATTATGCAGACAAGATGATTTTCAGCTTCACTGTAAGGAGAACAAGAGACACAATGAGCTTAGACTTAGCATAAGTGACTGGAGTTACATAGATCTATGTGATACTGAGTGAACTACAAACTAAAAGGGTATCTAAGAGAGACTGTGGGCTCTTCTCCTTGAAAAGATTAGTCTAACAGATGAGAATTTTCCACACCAGCAATATTAGGACACACTGGTGTACTAAACATATTATCAGTGTTGCTCAGCAAGGAATTTTGCCTCACATATCACAGAAGTCAACTTGCTCCAGGCCTTTAACTGTCCAGAGGCCCCAAACTCTTTCCTTCTTTCTATTACCCTCTCAGTTCAAAACATAGCCCAGGCCTTTGGGTTTGGATTGCCTGCTCTGAGGTGTGCCCCCAATCCAAGAGCCAGCATCAGTAGAGTTAATTAGAATTTTTTTCTGAAGTGTACACAATACTAAACAAACACTAAGACTCATCTGTGTTGATACATACCATACACCTACATATCCCAACTTAAAAATATACATAAAAGGCAAATCATTCTAAATAATGTTCTATACTTTTTTTCTCATAGTGTAAAAACATACATTTTCTTTTTCCAAACAAAGGAATAAATTGCTCTGTGGAAAGCTATGCTATCTCTACCAGATTAGCCAGTTATTTAAAAGTTGAGACAACATGAAACTTAAAAATTCTTCATCAAAAAATGCTAACTTTAATTCAGGAACTATAGCTAACTCCAACTTGGTTTACTATAGATAGTAAATCTATCTTCTTTCTAGAGATAGAACTGATCAGAAACAAACAAACACAAAAGAACTATTGATCAAGCCCTGGCCGGGTAGCTTACTTGGTTAGAGCATCATCACAATATGCCAAAGTTGTGGGTTCAATCCCCAGTCAGGGCTGATACAAAAATCAACCAATGAATGTATAAGTGGGTGGAGCAACAGGTTGATATTTCTCTTTCTCTCTCCCCTCCCCTTTCTTTCTCTCTAAAAATCAATAATTAAAAAATAATAATTAATTTAAAAAACCTACTAATCAGATTTAAGAGAAAGGAAAGGTAAGAGAAGAAGAGAAGGTAAATTGTTTATATGATCCCTTTTTTCATCCTATGATTTTCCACCAAAAGGAAAAAAACAATGTGAAAGGACAAAATGCTCATCCACCCCTATGCTGTACCAATGTGGTTTTTCTTTCTTTTCTTAATTGAGCACTTCCAGTGAATTTTTATTTTTGACTGTTAGATCTCATTTTCACACCTTTCTCACATTGTAGAAGCAAACCTGGCCACTTTAGAAATGTATAAATTCAACATAGAATGATTAAGTGTGACATTGACCACATCTTACTAGGATGATGTAATGTTGCTCTACCTGAAGTTAGGATAGGGTGTTCTAACTATAAATAATAAGTGAGATTTCCAAATCATGGCATATTTTAAAAACTTTTATACTTGTTTGTAAATATTTCGGAAGATTAATTACCTTGTAGGTATGAGGGAAAAGAATTTTTTTTCTTATCATAGAGGGTTTGATTTCTGTTTTTGACATGATGGATCAGGAATCTGTGCTAAGTCCAGGTTCCTAGGGAGAGAGACTTATTGAATTGTGTCTCCTCCAAAATTTGTATGTTGAAGTCCCAACGCCAAAACTGACTGCGTTAGTAGAAATAGCCTTAAGGGAAGTAATAAAGGTTAAGTAAAGTCATAGGGTGAGGCCCTAATCCTATAGAATCGGTGTTCTCATAAGAAGAAGAACACAACAGAAATCCCCTCTCTGAATATAAAGAGGTCACATGGATGCACAGCAAACAGCGACCACCTACAAGCCAAGAGAAGAGGCCTCAGAATGAAACCCATCTTGCCAGCAACTTGATGTTGGAATTCCCAGCCTCCAGAACTGCGAGAAATAATTTCTGTTGTTTAAGTCACCCAGTTAAACTTTGTTATGGCAGCCCTAGCAGACTGAGACAGAGATTAAGATCCCAGTCGGGAGGAGCAGGAGATAGGCCATGCCTACAAGCCCAGTGAACACTTTGACAAGCTACAATACCCCCATGGTTTAGGAAACACCAGGGAGGCAACCAGTGTATACAGAAACGTGGCACGCAATTACAGTGAACACTGAGAACCAAGCCAGAGGATCAACTAGTGCACAGTTCAGTGGTTTAGAGCACAACAGGACTTGCATCTCTACTCTTTCCAGCTATGTGGCCTTCAGCAACTTTTTCTGAGTTTCAGTTTTTTCAGTTGTGCAATGAGGATAAAGACAGTAACTATCCAATACTTATTGTGATGAATTAATAAAATACATAGATAAGAGCTCAGCATAGTACTTGCCTCCTATGTACTTAAATTATTCAAAGCAACAAAGAGAGCAGATAGGCCAAGGTTGCCACTGAACAGCTAACAAGGCCAGAAGACAGAGGCAGAACATAGCACAAAGTGACAATTCAAAATGGGGACCTAGGAACAATGTTTCCAAAGATAGAATGACTACCAGGAACCACAATGCTATAAAGTAAGACTATTGGACTCAGGTCAGGGGCTGGCTGCTTGTTATCTATTCTAAGCTTTGCTGATGCAGAGAGATATATTATACATGTCACTGTTTTAGTGGAAAGCAGATGGGCCACTCGAAGAATGTGAAAGCCAGAGTAATTATGGTTAAGAATGTCGAATAAAGATACTAAATCATCCCTGGACTAGTAAGAGAAGGACAGCACCAGAAACCCTAGGCCTGAATGTCAAGGAGGGAGAATTGCTGGACCCCAGTGATATCTGCTATGTAGGAAAGAGCCCCAACAGGAGCTTTGGTCTTTGCCAGAACACAGCCCTAATAACTTGAGGCCTGGCAGGAAGGACTGGGAGATTCATCTTGCCTTCCTGCTGCTTTCTGACTTCTCACCAGTTCCTCCCATCAGTCAAACCCAAACAGAAGCCAAAGGCAAGGGAGCCCAGTGGAGTCAGTCTATATACGTCAGCCTCATGAGACCCAGAGTGGAGAAGAGCGGGGTGTCAATCTCTGGGGCCCCATAGAATGTACAGTGCAGTGTACAAAGGATCACAGAAGTATACTGTCCCTCAGAATAAGATGGGGTCTGAGGACATTGTTCTTAGAGTGGAGATTAGGTGTCTTTGTAGCCCTCCTCAGTCTTACTACAGACTCAGCAAGCAGCAAGGAGAAAAGAAATCCCTGTCTCCTCTGGGGCCAAATGTCCCTCCCCAGATCCTTCATTCAACACACATTTCCTCCTCTGATGATACCCTCTCCTGTGTTTCAGGATCTTTAGCACCTGGTTTCTGCCTGGGGGGCTGCTCTTTTGTCCTTCAGCCTTTGGAAAACTTAAGTTTCTTTCTAGAAATTTTATTTCCAGGTGAGCCCCAATGACTCTATCCCATTATACCTAGGGACAAGTTTGAGTTGAAATGTTTTACAGTCTGGTGTGTATAGGAACATGATTCAAGGGGAAAAAATTAAAATCTTCTGCTTCATCTCTAACCTACATCCTAAATGCTCTACTTTTTTATTCTTAATCACTTAAGAGTAATGAGATTTGATCATATTAATCATGGAATGTATAGTAAAGATGTTGACTTTGGGACCTTGACTTTACCCCACCGGATATGCACTCGTGAGTCTCACTAACTTTAATGAATAGTTGTGTATGCATAGTGTGAGGATATGAGACACAACTGAGGGGCCAGAGTGGCAATTTCTGTGCTAGAGGCAAGAGCGATCAACTGTCCAACAAAGGATCCAGAGGAGTAGCAATGTAGGCTATTATTTTTCTTTATTCTGTAGGGAGACATTATAAGTTCTCCTAATTAATAGAATCTTTTGTGTATCACAACCAGAAGAGCTTTTCCCTTTCAAAAAGAAATCTAACAGCACAGCAAACATATGCATTTTTGGCTGCTTTTCAAGGCATATTTATTAACTAAGTGCTAGGGTGGAGGATGGTTTTCTTGCCAACGGGATTCATAGGACACAGCACTTGAAAGCACATCAAGGAATGAACCATTTCTATGACGAGCACAATCACTGCCTGTAACTCCAATTTAGCTGGTGCTGTCAGCACTGACCGCACAAACCACAGACTCACTGAAGAACTTTAGGCACCTAGGATTAAACACAGTCTCCCAGTGTGATGAGGTACTGGGGCCAATCCCCAGAGCCACTTGAGTTTAGAAAAAATAGCAGCTGGTCGGATAGAGATCACTTCCGACTTCTCCCCACCATTTTGGACAGAGGGATCTTCCTGGTGCTGAACTCTCCCATATCCTGGAGCGAGGAAGGAGTATCCTATTCACCAGAGGGCCTACACTACTCCCCACACCCTCTGCAAAACAGCAGTTCTGGAAGAAATCCAATGAATGACCTATGAAATTAAAGCAGGGAATCTGCCAGGTAATTAAGATACAGGCAGGGATTTGTGTGTGTGTGTGTGTGTGTGTGTGTGAGTGTGTGTGTGTGTGTGTGTGTGTGTGTGTGCGTGTGCCTCCCCCTTTCCCATGCCCACCCTTTCTTAAGTCTCTCCCAACTTCCAAAGTCAAAAACCATTCTTCCCTCAGAGGCAGCCTGTGAAGATGAGGTTGGAATAAAAGGTAGTTACAGGGTTCATGTAAGGTGACAAAGCTGGCACACGCTAAACACTTAGCATTATACAGCCACCCCTTAAGAGTGCTCCAAATCCATCAGTCATCATGGAAAAATTAGAAGCTTTACTGGATTCCTGCCTCTCCAAACAGATCTTTTGAACTTCTTAATGGACTCCATAATTCAGCATTTGAGAATAGAGCTTCAGACCAGCAAGACTGTCTCTATAACACACTGTCAGGCAACTTGGAACAGGCAGAGAGGAACAAGTCAAAACAATCAGCTATTTCATTAAGGGGATAAGATTAATCTTGAATGATGCCCAAGTCTGACTCACGTTGTCAAATATTATATATGATCTCTATGAGCAGGCCATTTTCCCAATTCACTGAAACATCTGTGCATTTCAATGGGCTAAGCTTTACCCTGTCCGCTGCCCTTTAGCTGTTTTTGTTGTGGATTATGTAACTTAGTGAGTGATGCAACCAGAAGAATGCTTTCTACCTGGGCTTTGTACATGATGTCTGATGATCACTGCAACGGGCTAGAAGGCACAGAATCTTGGATTTCAACACCCTAAATTGCTCTGTGACCTTGAGTCCATTACTTCCCCTCTCCTGGCACCCACTACAAAAAATGAGGAGGAACAAAGAGTCTTGCCTCTTTCACTACTGGATTTGAAAGCACATTGTAACTGCCATGAATACAAGCACTGGTCCAAGAGATCAATGCTTATGAAAGTCAGGCTAAGAATCCTGGAAAATGGACAGTGGGAATAATTTAAAGCAAAAAATTATGTTTTGCCTTTTTTAAAATTTGCCTCTGGGGTTAACTGTGTGAAAAGCTATGTGTTTAAAGAGGGACTCTGAGTTTAACTTAGATTTTCGTTCAGTGACGTGAAATGAAAAAGAAGCTAGAGAAGTCTACGAAGTAAAAATTAACATTTAATGAAAGACTTACACTTTACCGTTAAATATATTCCACAAGGATCCATCATTTAAATGTAAAAATAAAAGATGCCATAAAAACAATACATGAGTATCAGTGAATACTTTTAGAACCTTGGAACCTTTCTAAGGATGTCATAAAATCTGGATGCCATGAAGGGAAAACTGATAGATTTACTGCATTGTAAAAATTTTTGATAGGAAAAATTAAAAGATACAAATAAAGTCAATGTATCAAAGAAGAGCTAAAGGCAATGTTTCATTTTCGCCTATCAGAGAAGGCAAATGTCCTTAACATATGATGTGCTCTTTAAAAATCAATATGAAAATCGTGAATACAAAAATGAGCAAAGGAAATGAACAGGTAGCTCAGAAAAAAGATTCAAAAGCCCCCAAAATGTATAGAAAGATGTTCCTCTATGCTCATAATATTAAAAACATAAACTGAAATAAAGTAGATATAACAATTTTTTACCTATCAGATTAACAAATATTTAAGTGCTTCTTAAATCCCCTGATTAGTAGAGATGTAAAGAAATGGGCATGCCACATTCTAATGGTTAGAGTAAAAACTGATTAAAATAGGCAAGTTGGTGACATGTATTAAAATTTTACTTGTGAATTGGAAGTGATTCTCATTCTAGGAATTTATTCTGCAAATATTCTCCTCAAAGTGCACAATGACTGCATTAGCATTATTTGTCATAACAGAAATCTGGAAACAGCCATATAGTGTAATATGCTACTGATCCATATGGACTGACAATACAAGCTGTCTCAGACATGTTCTTCACAAAACAAGTCTCAGAACAGTAAATATAGACTACTCCCACTTGAGGTTAAGAAAGGATGTATAGTATGTGTATTGTGTGTGCAGATGTGTGTGTTTTGCTTAAATCAACTTTGTGATTAATCAGAATCTGGGCTCAGGTTTCAATATTAATAAGTGATATATTTCAAATAGAGGTATTATTGAATATATTACCCATTCGGGACTTACTAAAAGGTAAACAACATCCTACATTGTGACCCTTAGCTCATCAACCATCTTGAATCTCTATTGAAGAGGATGTTAGAGAATGATCAGAGTAAAGAGGAGAGCTTGGACAAACGTTGTTGGCCTAATAGCATCAGAGTTCCATCGGTTCCCTTCCTCATGAAGAAGGCTCAATGGAGTGCCAAGAAAGAAGGAAAGAAAGGATGGCAGGGCCCACCAGAAGGAGAAAAACCATATCACCACCATCTCATTACTTGTCAGTCTGCAAAAATTCAGAAGGCTCCCTCCAAGCTGCTCTTACAACAGAATGTGAATTTCATCTGTGTTTCCTAAAACTTGGGGGCACAGAATGAGGTGGCTGCATCTTGCCTAGAAAAGTCCAAAGGCCAGAGATTGTCAAGTTTTCCCATGAGCTAAGTGATCACCCTGGAAGGTCGCCAGGGTAGTGTCATTTTGAAAAGGTCTTACTCCAGAGCCCTGCCTGCTGGGGCAAGATAACCTCAGCAGAAATATGCTGAGAATAGGAGAGGAATCATAAGACTGCACTTGAGGGAGAGTCATGAGGGGCAGGGCTGAGAGAGCATCCCCCACCACAGAGAACAATTCAGAGACCAGAGCTCGCTCTTTTACTGGGCAGAAGGAGTCTTTGAAAAACCCACAGAATCATCCCATGTAAGACAAAGCCAGCATTAGGTTTCCACCACACAGAGGGCATAGATACTGGATAATATAACATCCATTGAGCCAGGCCTTGTCCTTTGAAACTTCCATGGGCTACGCAGTCCCGTCCTGGAGGAGCCAAGGGCAGCAGGGTTCAGTGTGGGATCCAGAGGAAGGCAAGAAATTTTAAACGAGATGTAAGAAAGAACTTTTGACTTTGGTCAGATTGCCCTTTTAAGTATATTTGAAAGTAAAAGACTGTTTTAACATCTAGATGTTTCAAAAGCTGCAGGATCTGCCCAAGATACTGTGCAAGGGCTGTGCAGGGAGATCTGTAGAGTGAGTTCGAAGGGCTTAGGTTAGAGAAAGAATAAAGCTAATTTTTAAATTTTATTCCCACGTAGTCTAGCCTATTAGATATACCAGTGCTACATGCATTAAACATTCCCAAAA
Organism: Furipterus horrens; assembly: GCF_987537825.1. Taxonomy (NCBI): domain Eukaryota; kingdom Metazoa; phylum Chordata; class Mammalia; order Chiroptera; family Furipteridae; genus Furipterus; species Furipterus horrens. Next base: position 145,260,296 of record NW_028327173.1, read on the forward strand.
AGATAAACAAGAAGCTCTTTGCTGTGCTTCCTCAAGGTGAGTGAATAGGGCATTACGTAGGTGGGGGACTTTACTTTCATTCATCATACTTTTTTGCATCTTTTACAATAAACATAAATCACTCTTAAAATTTAAGATATTTTAAATATGGAGCTCATACACTTTGTAGCCAGATGAATTTATGAAAACTCTTTGCCCAGGGCATTTAGAATATCTTTCTCAAAATCCTCTCCTTCACCTTTAACACAGTTAACTACTGCCTACTAGGCCAATTCAGCTAGGATTGGGTGGAGTTCTCTGGCAACTAGTTGGCCCCATAGTGCACAGAACCTTCTGGCATCTATCCATCGAACTGTGTTAGAGAGCAAATAGCCTTGAGAGAGAGCCTCCCGACAGCCAGTGCTGTGGCCAGTCTCATGGAATCAGGTACACCCCTAGGTGTGTTCCTTGAGGCTTTGAAGATGGTGTCAGGGCTCCCGACACACATACAAGGTATCACAAGGATGTGAATGAACTCAGGTCTAAAGAGGTCCACCCTTTTAGCTGAGAGGCTCATTCACCCACCTGTTGATTTTTCATTCAATGCATTCTGACACCTAGTATTATGATTGATTGATTTCTATGTAGAAAACAAATCGCTGAAATGCTTAGAAATATTTCCCTCAATGACCCCTTTTCCTAAGAATTATTTGTTTATATCACTGTAGTCCTTTCATGTCAAGTGAATGTTGTATTTGGTTTCTATCCTCACAAACTCTGGCAAGGTGGTTTCTTGCCTTCAGATTCTGTGGTCTGAGAGTGGGCTGCTTTCACCTGGTGGATCCAGTGGAGAGGTAGAAGGAATCTGAGAAAGACCATGCTTCAAGGCCTAAGCCACAGACTTGGAGTGACAGTAGCAAAAAAGACAGCCCATCTCAGTTTGCAAATCTTTGTCCTCCCTTTCCACAGAGGGAAAGTTTATGTATCTTGCTGTATTTACTCTCCTAACAACTGATTAGAGAGCTCTATCCTCCAGGCTCTGGGAGAAACAACCAAGGTCCTCTTTCTGTTTGCACAGGGGAGTGCTGAGGAGGCTGTGAAGGGAGGGGGCAGAGGAGAGAGGTTGAGCTGCCACCTTGCCCAGCCCCAGCCTGTCAGAGCCTCTTTACATACTAGCCCCAGTCTGGAGTACCCGCTGTGTCGGCTGTCCTCAGCAACTGTTATTCATTCCTGTGAGTGCCAGGGCAAGGGCCTCGGAAATCCAAGACAAGGTGAGGACCAAGGACAAGGAGGGTCAGACATGAGGAACACATGAGTCCAGACTTCTGGCAGTAGAATCCAGCTCCATGGCAATGGGCCAGGATGGCATAGGTAATTGAAGTAATTGAAGTCAATGCAAAGCAGCAGAAGGAAAAAGTGATGAGGGAGGATAAAGAGTATGTCAAGAACTTAGTTAACTGTTTTTTAAAAGCAAAGGCAAAGAAGAAACCTGAAGCAGAGGCCACTTCTTTTTAGGATTGGAAGCCTGCTTCCTGTCTGTGTGGTCTCACTCTCCCTAGGGAATGTGATCTGCTGGGTCAAACCCCATAGATAGCTGTGTTAAGGAAATGGCTAATAGGGGAATTAACCTGACTTTTGGAATCTGTGTATGAAGATAAAGGTAGATCCTAAAGTAGCTCTCTCTGGCTAGTTAAGTACTACCATAAGACTGCTGGGAAAGGAAATTACACAAAGCTGAAATCTAACAAATAATTAACAATGCAAAAGAACATGCTCTGAAAGGTAAGGACAGGAAGCACTCCATAATCCTATAAATTATTCCTGTTTATTGAGTGCTAAAAGCACAAGTTCCAGACATATATAAATAATGTATTTGTATAAATAATTGAAAACACAAGGAAAATTACATAAGCAGGAACCAAATCTAAATTTAGCAAAGCCCGCTTTAAGAACCCCCATAAACTATACTTCTCGCTAAGCCCCATCACTTCATCCAGAGGAAAATCAAGATGAAAAACATTTTACTGTATCGTATGGAACTGGCCACAGCATTTCCTTTGGCTGGTTTTCAGTTTCCGCATCTAAAAAAAAAAAAAAAAAAAAAAAAAAAAAGAGGAGGGAGAGGAATATGAATAAACGAGCTCTAAAATCCCTTTCAGCTTTCACATCCTATTACCCACTTAAAAATTGCTAGAATACTCATTAATTAGGGCTGTTTATACTATTGTTCAGGATAACTTATTTTAGGCTTGATTTTCTATCTTTATTGCAGAATCTCCTATGGAAGTCCTAATATCTCTGAGCATCCCACACACCTTTGAATTTCTGTTTTATGATTTATGGCTGGACCTATCCTTAAGCAGCACTTTCTCTAGTAACACCGGTAATCTTTGTTTAATGTTAAGCTAACAAACTGCTATCTTTGGCTAAAAGAATATACTGTAACTACAACCTTAATTCATGAATTAGCTAACTATTTCTCCCTCCTCGGAACATTAGCTTGTTGTCTGTTTCTACCAGAGTAAGACTTTACATGGCGCCAAAAGCTCTGGTGTAAGTTAAATAAGGGCTTTGCCCTGGCTGGTGTGGCTCACTTGGTTGGAGTGTCATCATATGGACTGAAAGGTTGTGTGTTCAATTCCCAGTGAGGGCACATACCTAGGTTGAGGGTTCGAGCCCCAGTTGAGGCACATACGAGAAGGCAGCCAATTGATGTTTCTCTTTCACAGTGATGTTTCTGTCTCCCTCCCCCTTCCTCTCTCTCTAAAAGCAATGAAAGAAAAATGTCCTCAGGTGAAGACAGAAAAATGAGCTTCATTTTCTAAGTTGTGGGAAATGCAGGAGGTGTATGCACTTCTTGGTCTTCTTTCTTCTGGCAATGGTCACCCTTGATTCTAGGGACAAATAATCAAATAGCTACCAGTAGCCCTGGTTAATGAGAAAAGGAAAAGTTTAGATGCACGTTGAGTTTGGCGTAGTTTTTTCCTCTATGACTCTGGTTAGATTCAGAGATAACAGTTAAATCACAATTATCCTTTATTGAATAGCAACCATGTGGCAGGCACATGTGTTATCTCTAATCTTATGACAATTTGGCAAAGTACATGTTATTATTTATACCAGCAATTTTCAACTGGTGTGCCGTGGCACATTGATGTGCCGCAAGAATTTTGAAACATGCAATACCTGACTATTTAGTACTGACCTCTTTTCTCTGAGAGTGTCAAATTTAAAAAATATGTCAACAGCCAACACCACAATAGCTGTCCGGTGTGAATGAATCAAAATTATACCCTTTTTTTTTTTTTTTTTTTTGTCAGATCAGCAAAAATAGATTTTTTGGTGTGCTGCAGAACTTTAGTAATTAGTTTATGTGTACCACGAGATGAAAAAGGTTGAAAATTGCTGATCTAAATTATTAGTTACTAGTACTATAGATATTAGTTTCTATCCTTATAGATACTATATAGCACTATAGATGCTATAATTTAGATATTAGTGTCTATACTATTAACCTTTGAGTTTCAAAGGTTAAGAATCTTGTCTATGGTCACATAAGAGACAGAAATAAGACTTAAACCTGGATCTCATCTGACTCCAGAATTCTCACACAACTTCTGAGATCCTTCTCAAGAAACACACTGCAGTGGTAAGGCTATGGACCCCAGAGACAGAATACCTGCGTCCCAACACTTGAAGCAGAATTTACTAGCTCTAAGGTTTTACACAAGTTTTTTGGCTTCTTTAAGTCTTTGTTTTCTCATCTGTCTATAGCAATAGTATTTACTGCATCGGGTTAAATGATGAAGTGTTGCAATAATACCATAATGCAAGTATATGTACTTAGCGCCTTCCTTGGGAAGTAATAAACACTCAGGGCATGGTGGTGGTTATGATTTTTATTGTTGTTTCTATATTATACTCCTTGTAGAAGCAGAATTAATTCAAGTTCTGCAATGAAACAGAGGCCCTTGCCACAGTAACCATTAACATTAGGTGCCCAACAAGTTTTTGTTAATGATTTCTATCATTTGCCTAATAAAGTATGTTATGTATGGGCAAAGCATATGTGCTTTTATTTTTATTTACATTCCCTAGAGTCTCTTTTTTCCCCTTATATATATGCACACCCATGCACTCATATGTGTGTATATTCAATAGTATATATACGGGATAACAATTTATTATTATTCACTTACCTTAATGATGCCACAATGTCTCAGAAATGTTTTATTTCAGAGTTTGTATATGGTATGAAATAGCATTTCTGCATCTGAAATTGGTATTAGTATCAATATAACACATTTACTTTGAAGATTAATAAAGAATAAATTTTGGGGGGATTGCTGGGGGAGGGGAGTTGCTGGGTGGAGGGGAGCAAAGGGGAAAAAATTGGAACTATTGTAACAATATAATCAATAAAATATAATTTTAAAAAAATCAATTTTGGAGAAAATGTCACATAGAACAGTTGTGTGTGTGTGTTCCATACCATTTATTTGCTATATAGTTATGATGCTGCCAAATTCATCAGTCATATTTTGGAAAGACAACAATTATTTGTACAGTATATGCATCTTATATTGATAAATATAGATGGTGAGCAACAATTGTTGCTTCTCAAACTGCTCAGTGTAATGGAAAAAAAATTAATACCCTATAATCAGTTTGATTTCCTATTGTATGCATGTTCAAGGAAGCAGGCAATATCCACAACATATGGCCAAGACTGGCCACAGTCACTCTCTGAGCCAAAATATCACAGATGTTTGAGGCATTAAGGGTTAGGAACCCTGAGTAGAACTTTGGGAAAAGGTGTATCTCTCTCCCAATCCCATTAAGTGTAATACAATAACCTCCTTGTGAGTAGCATGCTGTACTCCTTGAATAAAAAAGACAGTGAGCTATGTGAAAACAATGACCTTTCGGACCTTTGCACTGACTACTCCCTCTTCCTAGAAATGCTCTACCAAGGGACAGGCGCATGACTAACTCTCTCACTTCCTTTAAGTCTTTGCTCATATGTTACCTTCTCAATGAGCCCTATCCCAATCACTCTGCTTAAAACTGCAACACTCTCCCTTCAACACTCCTGGTTCCCTTTACCCTGCTATACTATTTTATTTTTCCTTACTATTTAAATCACTTATTTATTAGATTTAGTATTTATTGTCAATCACTCCACTCTAAAATGTAAATTCCATGAGGGCAGGCATTTTTGACCATTTTGTTCTTCATTATTTCCTAAGACCCTAGAGCAATACCTAGAACATAATAGGTGCTCAATGAATATTTGTTAACTGATGCTCCTGTAGATGATATTGATGATAATAATAATTACAAAGAAGAAACCTTGTTCCATGCAGACAGGTATGTTCCTAATACAATAAAAAATTTCATCTTCAAACAATGGAAAATTGTAAAAACAAAATTCCTTTGGAAAGGAAGAAGAATGAAAAATTAATCAATTATCTGTCTCAAATTGCATTGCAATTCTCCAGGCCTTTTTCAATGGCTTCTTAAAAAGTCTGCCTCAGAGAGATCCCTAGCATTCTGTGTTAAGGTGCAATGAGAGCATTTCACACCAAATACACACCAAATTACAGTGTAAGATAGTTGTTCCCTTATACCAAATATTTTAAGTTTATGTGAGGATATTATTTCAGAATTTAGTGCCTGTCTCCAGGTTACATTCATCTTTACACCAGATTACAATGGTTCTACCCAACCACAGTTAAGGATAATGCCTCTGGTATTACTAGAATATTTCTACCTTGTTTGACCATATAACTAACATTGTAAAAAGAAAAGAAATAAATTATATTATAACTACCACAACTTCACATCCTTATTTTTAATAGACTCCTAATTTTTAATAGACTCCTTCCCCTTAAAGTTGACCGATAGTTATGAATCTCTATCTTTATTATCACTTTCCAGGTACATTTATAACTTAAGAACTAGATTGACAAATATGAAAATTAAGTGCTTGATTGTTTTTAGGCAAAATATACATGCTGTAGACTTCCAAACATTTCAAGACTCCTGACTTAAAATCTTTCTTGGAATTTAATTCACTAGAATGAATTGAATCTAGCCTGAGGTTGATGTTAAAATCTAAGTGCCTTCAAAAAGTAAATCTAATTCAAGTGGGAAGAGGCATATATGCCCTTACCAAACATGAATCTAAAATCACTAGAAATGTTGAATGGCTGTTATAACATTTGGAGGTCTCCCTTAGTGTAGAATCACTTGAGATGTTGCACAGAATATTACTAGGACACAAGTTTAAATCTCATGCAAAAGTAACAGAATGAAATGTGTCCTCAGTGAATGATATATTTTTTAAATTTTTCTTTAAAAAACACTCCACCCACATAAAACCATCCAATCTTAACTGACCATCGTCACTGTGATTTCCTGATCTAAGACTTCTTTGTCTCCAACTCCATGCTCTGATTGCAACTGTCACTGAGTCTCACAGCCTGCTCTAGGCACACAGCCAATTTGATGACAACAACTGCTTGTGTGACAGCAAAAGGTGGTTTCAGGGCCCTAGCAAATGGCTCACCCAAGCTTCTGACTGTGGGGCATAAATTTTGACTGTCATTCACAAGATGGAAAATAAATATCTGCCTAACTTAGTAAACCAACAACTTGGAAAATACATGTGAACACAAGAGTTCTATAACCAGGACACAGTGGGAATGATCAGGTCGATCACACTCTGGCCTTATAATAAGTAAACAGGAGCACAACCACATTCCTCAAAAGCACAATTTCTTTGCATGCAATACATTTGCAATCTTATTTTTATTTTCTAGGGTTACAATCGTGGCTTGCTCAATTTTTAATTCCAGGTACCTGGGATTTATATGTGCATATAAAATATTTACTTAACTGAAGTGGAATGAAAATAACAAGTCACTTAGAGGCAGAAAAGTACCTACTTGTTAGCCTCATATACCCAAAAAGCTAATTCAGGGGTGGGTGGTGGGAATCTAAGTACTCTTTCAATATTTAAAACTGAACAATTCAGTTTTAAATTAGTTTTTTTAGTTTGATGGAAACCAAGCCCTGTTTTTTCCACTTACCAAATAATATGGAATTCTACTAACATAGTTAAGAAAACCAAAAATTATTTATGTAAATAAGATGTCCTGACCACTTATGACAGCTATGCAGGATATCTCTCTGTATTTATTTTCATGTTTCCATATTTCCCTTTCTGGTTTCCATTTAAAACATAACCTAGAATATTAAAATTCTTGGAAATCCTGAAAAGAAACAAACTTTTTACAATTATATATCTTTTCTCCTAGACTGTTTCATTTATATAATTTGCCTGACAAACGCTCTTTAAACTGAGTGCACAGTTAGACATTTGTAGGAGAGAAAAATAGACTAAAATATCAATAGCTACCATACAATGAATACTTTCTAGGCTCCACTCCTATGCTAGCACTTTACATGTATTATCTCAATCAAGCAAGCTTATGGCCCTGTTACTGTTCTTACACTCACTTTACAAAGCAAGAACATTAGAGTAGTTAAATAATGTACCCAAAGTCACCTGTCTAATAAGTAGTGTAATGACGTTCCACCCATGGATTTTTGACCCCAGGCTCAGTTCTTTCCTTTTCACACAGAGGTGGAACTAGAAAAGATGCATTTTCTTATTCCAGCCAGCAATTTGGATGGCAAATGAGACGTGTGCCTGAAACGACTTAAATGCTTCTAGGGGAATACAGAAGGAAGTATAAGATGGCGTAGGCAAAGGATCGTTTTCTAGTAAAGTAAAAAATCAACTTTATGTAAGCAAAGTAGAACTTGGGAAAGTCAATCCCAGGCCGGAAGGAATCTGCAATTTTTAGTCATCCCCACACTTCCTCCCTCTAGAATATTCATCTCCCAGCTCAGCCAGCTTTTTTGTGTTTTTGTTTTGCAGCTGGGTGTCCCTGAGGGCAGTCTGCTTTCCATAGTTTTCTGGTCTCAGTAGAAATGTATCCTTTCCTCTTAGCAGAGTCAAAGCTGGAGGTTTTCAAAAGGATTTTATTAAGAAATGAAGGGGGAAATGGCAGAGGAAGAAAAGGAGGAGGGGAAACGTTTTTTTTAAAAAAAGAAGAGAGAAGTAAAAGAACACTTGAAATTATGAAAGTTAATGGTTACAAATGCCTGCTGTTTTTTTGTTTGTTTTGGTGTTTTTGCTTTGTTTTGTTTTCTGGTCAGTAACAAAGTTTACTCAGAAATCTGTCTTTTCTATTTAGTAAAATCAAAGATCTCAAGTTTCTTTCTTTGCCTTTGATTGCAGGTGGGGGTAGGTGACAGCTAAGGTTTCTCTGAGCCTCTTGTGCATATATTATCTTATTTCACTATGAGGACACGATGGAAGTGCTATTATTATCAGCTATTACAAAATAGGAAACTGGGGTTCAGAAAAATGAAATTCCTTTTCTAAGGGCCCTCAGAGGCAGAGAAGAGCAGGATTTCTCACCAGGCTCCTTCTCTCTGTGTTATTTTGCAGCTTTCAGAACTCTGCCCTTTTTTTGTCCTCAGGCACTTCCTTCTACCATCAGTCATTTGCAAGCTCTCCTCCACCCATAGCTTCTCCAGTATTTGAAGCGGAAAGTCGACCTTAGAATAGTATACCTAAGATTAGGGTTTAGAGGTTTACATGCAAAGACTCTCGAATACTTCGATACAAAGCCTCATGGATCATTTGTGTGTAACTGTGTGATCTTTACCTTCCTGGTGAGATTTCCTCATTAGTAAAATGGGAATGAATAATGGTGAATAATACAAACCTAGGTGAAGTTATTAGAGCATTGCCTGGCTAGAGCAAGCGCTACATAATTACAAAATGCTCCTATTAGGGAAGTTGTTGCCTGGGAAGGAATAAGAAATTAAGACTTTAACCCTCTTTCTAAAATATGACATATCAGTACTCACTGAGTCACTCTGCTGCTGATGGATCAGCTCCATGATTTGGGACAATAATCATAAACAGCAAGGACTACACAAAAGATAGGAATACCTTGGACTTTCCAGTATCAATACAATCTATTATATTGATCTTTGAATTAATGGTTCATCTGGAAGAAAACAAACCCTGTTGTTAAAAGATAAACTGAACATATTAAAATTTTATTTTATTTGAGCAAAAATCAATTCAAATAGAGACAAACCAGAAGTGGTTAAGAGTGCTTCACCAACAACAGCTAGTTAGTGGAAAGATTTTTTTTTTTTTTTTTTAAATACACAAGAGGCACAAGCAAAGCAAAGAAATTATTTAATTGGCTATAGCTTAAGCATTTGCCCTATTTGGAAAAAACGTGGTTAGCTCTTTGTGATTGGTTGTCCTTAGGTTTCAATTTCTTCACCTTGTGGTATTTTAGGCTTAGGTTTTAGTTTGCTTACTATGTAGCTATTAAGGCATTGAAGACATTTCAGTCGAATGGCTTCTTTGTTAAATTAAACACTTTGTTGGTCATTTTCTTAGTATGTATATTTCTTTGAGCAAAATAGAAACTACAGATAAACTTATTTTTCTTGAGGCCGGAACAACCTTCTCAGCCACAGCCTACCAACTACCCTTGATTCCACTGCAGCTACTATAAGAACACACAGAGAGAAGGCTGGATGAAAGCCGATATATGAAGTATTTCCCCAAATGGACACTTCCTCTTAAAGAAAAATGTTATTTTTTTTATTAAAGAGATATCTGTTTATCCACATAAAAAGAGAATTATATAATTTGGAGAACTGGGAAAATGCATTTTATACTAATGACCTTTAAAAAAAAAACTTCATTGAACAAGATATAGCTTCAAGTAAGGCCTGTTTTCAATGACCTGAAGGATTTAAATGGATCATACAGTAGTCCCTCTCTATATCGTGGTTCACTTATCGCGGCCTCACTGTATCGTGGGATTTTAAAAAATATTATATTTAATTATTTATCGCGGATTTTTTGCTATATCGTGGGATTTTGCAGTACTGTATACATATGTTGTTAAAGTTATGTAGGTTTAAGAGTGTAGAATAAATGCAAGGTTCCTACTTTGCGGGGGCATCTAGAATGTAATACCCACGATAAGTGAGAGACTATGTATTAAGATAGATGGATTGTTGGTGAGATAAACTGGTTAAGAATAGACGCCAAGTCTTTGACATAAATAATCCTTTAAAGAAAATTAATATTCCTGCTATAATATATATTGAGGTTATATATGAATCCTAACTTCTCTGTTATCTATAGAACCTTCCAATTATTCTTAGAATATTTGGGAAATTTTACTTTTTAATAGGTTCCTCGCGCAATTCTGATGCACACCAAAATTTGAAAGTCACTGATGTAGTTTTTAATGGTTGCCCTATGGTACCTTATAAGGACATGATAATATTTATTTAATCAATCTCTTTTTTCTGGGACATTTAGGTTTAATGTAAGTTTTCAACATTATAGATCATGTTGTGATGGTTGTCTTTATAACAGTAACTAACATTTATTGCATGTTTTCTATATGCCAGCCACTATACTACACATTTATTTTCTTAAGACAAATTCTTAAGAAGTAGAATTACTAAGATAAGCTTTGTGTATTTTTAAATTTTTTGATGCCCATTACCAAGCTGCTACTTTTGAGTGTGAAAACACTGATAGCTATGTAACATGAATACTAGCATTCAGCCCTGAGCTCAGGAAGCACCCACAAAGTGCTTCATTCAAGAGACTTAGAAAAGATACAGCACAATGTCCTGACTGGAGCATCATATCTTAGCTGCTATTGTTGCTAAAAGTAGCACTCCTGAGTGCTTGCTTCCAGGAATGCCTATCCGGAATCCAGCCACAGAGACTGCTGTTTCTGGGAAATGGCACATTTCACATGCTATCCCTTCCAGGGCCCATCAAGGCATAACTGTCTCCGGTAGTCAAGGGAACAAAGGGCAATGTGGAAATGCTGGATCCAGGATCATTTTTAATAGAATTCGATATGAAAATGTTCTGATATCAGACCAAAAAAAAAAAAAAAAAAAAAAAAGGCACAGACCTGTGTACCCAGGTAGTTAAGAAGTTAAAGCAGGCCTAAGAGAATTCATCAGGCAGGCATGTTGGAGTCATCCAGTGAGCAAAAGGAAATGCCTTTCCTTCCCATTTCTCTTAGATTTTCATGGAATAAAATGTGTGGAGACTTTCAACTATTATGAATTACATATTTATGCTATATTTCAGCCTTCTAATATGGAGAGAAAGAAATCGTTTGGAAGAATGACATTTTTCCTTGTAAAACCAGTGTGAGATTTTTTTTGGCAACCTAAATAGATATTTTAAAAATCGAGCAGCAACTTATTATAATGCTAACTCTGGGAGACAAAGCCATCTTGTTTTCAAAGAAATTTGGTTTATTTAATGAACATAAATAGACCAGTTAGGATCTATGTACAAATAGTAAAATGTAGGGCTAATCATCTTTGCATAAAGCAGAATAAAACCACTTGCTATCATGAAAAGGTGGAATTTTGAAACTGAAATGGATTTTATATTTCATTGGCTTCTCCAATCCTTTTAAGAATATAGTAAAAGAAATTATAAATAATTTTAGTAGAGATCATCTAATCCCCACTTGTATTTTATTAATTAGGAAATTAAGGCACAGAGCAGTTAAGTGAACTTCTGAAGAGCATATAGTGAGCAAATGGAAAGCGCAATGTGTGTCTGACCATACACCAATACTGAAGTTAGTGACCATTCCTGTATCTTCTTTCCCTTTTGGTAGTCCCAAAAAATTTCCAAAGAATTTGCAATTGTTATATATAAATATCCCTCCCTTGAGGCAAAGTAATTAGTGGGGCATCATAACTACTAAATAAATGGGGAAAACATCCCTATATTTTCAAAAGACTTGTGTGTATTAAATCTGTATCTTGTGATTAGGGGTGTATTAGAGCAAATGATCACTCTCCATATGGATTTTAGAAAAGCTAATGTAGGAATCAATCGGCATGTGGGAAAGCAATGAAGAGGCAGAGAGAATTGGCTCTGGAGTTTTCTATAAGGAAGAATGGCACAGTGATTTAAAAAAAAAAAGCTGTGTAAAACAAGGGAGATCAGAAGACAATCTGTTTGAACTAAGAAGCAGTATAGCGAGGACAAGGAAAGCTTCTGTGGTGGTTGATTACTGTTGTAACCAGCCTGAGCACATGAAACCAGATCTGGCACATAGTAAATGCTTAGTAAATGTCTGCTGAATAAAAGAACATGAGTCTGGTACTCAGGAGACCTGAGATCCAGTTCTGGATTTCTCACTAGTCCAGTCAATCCACTTTTTGGAGCATAATTTTCATCATCTGTGACATGAAAGGCTTGGACTAAATTATTTCTGTGGAACCTTTTCTGCCAATCTCCCACTTAGTTGGGGCCTGCCCCTCTTCAACTCCATCATCTATATAATTATAATAAGATCACACTACTAATCCCCAAATTAGTCTGACCTAACCCTACCCTTCCCATGACTGGTCTAGACATAAGCACTCCCAAGCTGGGCCAATATAATTTCTTCCAAAGAATTTCAGAACTGGAACCGAAAAATTAATATTAGCCTCTTTCTGGTGGCTGAAATGTAGGAAATACAAACCTGCAACTGGTTGGTGGCTACCTTCCCCATTTGATCTGAGTGTAAAAGCATCCAATATAAAGAGAAAAAAAAAAGATACAGAGGTCAAGCAGAGAGACAGAAAAAACTTTTAAATCCATGATCCTAGTTGAAGTGGCTGGTTTGGCTCAGTGGATTGAGCGTCGGCCTGCGAGCTAAGTGTCGCTGGTTCGATCTTCCAGTCAGGGCACATCAGAGAAGGAAAACTCTGACTCCAAAAAACCTCCACTGCCTTGCGGCATACCTCTTCAGGGGAAAGGCTAAGGGAGTAAACCCCGACAGAAAATCCGGAGCCAGAGTCCCTAAGGCGGTTTGACGTTGTAGTCAACACCGGCAACTCCTGCGGCGCACCTGAAGCCAAGCTGTATTGACTCCGTCTTTCCCTTGGACCCTTCAGCTGCGAAGAGAGGGGGGGTCTGCTGCATGGGCAACAGCAGACCCTCCATATCACCCTGCCCAGGCTCTGTAGCTTCAGCTCCACTGGAGAGGACACTCCAGCGTCATCACAAGATGTCGATTCAACACGGGAGGAGACAGATACCGTGTCACTCCCGAGTCGGACTGCACAGCCATTCTTGGCGGTGCAGATAGACTCTTAAGAAGCTACACCATCGTCTCTCGAGGTGGACGGCGGCCGACGACGAGTTGAAGTGGAGGCCTAGTGCATTCCTGTCCCTTCTGCAATTAGATGCCTTAGAATCTTCACATTAAATTAAATTCTCACAATTAAAAAATATAATTCACATAGCCATTAAATAATCTATTAATTGAAATGAAAATAATCATAGCCAATATATTCTAATATCTCTTTTATTTTTAAAAGTTGAAGATTTTAAGAATTATGAAGGCTACAGGGTGGCCAGTCAACAATATTATACTTTGACGGAAAGCAATTTAACTGGAGCAGACTTGAAAACAGAAGATGTTCTGCAGATGGAAGATTTCCTAGAGTGGGAATTGAAGAAATATTTTCACTCAGAAAATAGTTAAGTGAAGTATTATTGTCTTATCTAAATGTGAGGGTAAGTCATGGAGAAACAAGGCAAAATGGATATTATTTCCACGGTCTCAGGAAAGCTAAGAGACATTATTTAAAACTTTTAATACTTTGTTCACCTCATCTTAGTCCCAGATCTGATACAGTTCCATCTATACAAAGGGAGGAAGCATGGATACTGGTAAAAAGTGAAACAAGAGAGTTATAGAAGGTGTACTGACATCTTAAGTCAAATTAAATGAATGAACTAAATGGTATGTTTAGATTTAGCCCTCCTGCATCATGTCCCCAAGTTCTCCTCACTCTGTATAATAGTTTTACATTTTCACTGAGTGACTCCAATATGTATTTTGCTCAGTGATTACTATATAAGAAGCACTGGAGAGGAAAGATAAGCATCATTCCTTGTGACTCTGAGATAAAGGCCTTCATAATGAAATGCTCTGAAGCTTCAATCTTGTGCTGTGGATCTGCCTTGTCACTCTATATATTTACCCTGATGATGATAAGAGGCAGAAGTCTCCTCCCATCCATATTTTTCAAGCACTGAAAAATTCTCATAGATGGGAGTCGTATTCTCCTATTACTGTTGTATCATTTGGTATAAGTGTGGATCTGAACTGGGATTGGTATCTAATATTGATCTTACAATAGCCATTTCTAATGGAGTCACTGAAGAGGCACTGATAGGCCAGGTCTCCCAGTTTGACACATAGCAAGGAACGAACCCCATTTCTCCCATAGGCTCCAAAGGGACTGGGAGAATCCCCATAACTACACAAAATGATAACCCACTGAGGTATAGGAATAAAGCATTAGAAGTTTTAGTTTTACTTGTTTTTATCTTGTTCATTTTTAACTTTTATTTTGAAGTTTTTTATGATTATAATAAAATTATAATTTGTTATAAAATTATAACAAATTCCAATGTCACTATCTTAATATAGTTGTATATGTATATAATTTATACATTGATTTTATTTGGGGCTGCATTTTAAAAGCTACCAGTAGGGATATATTCTGTTCTTTGAATGATTTTGGGAACAGGGATAATAAGATAAGCAGAATTACATTATACAAATAATGCTAGACTTAGTCAGAGTCAGAGAACGTGAGTTCAAATCCTGATCTGCTTCCTACTAGCTTATGTAAGCTTGAATAAATAGCTTCACCTTTTTGAGTCTTCAGTTTCCACATATGCTAAATTAGTATATCAGGCTTATATGAGACAATGTACACAAGACTGGTATATAAAATTTAAAATAGTATATAAATATCAAATTTATTATTATTGACTTTCTGAGAAACTCTAAACATATCACCAGCTATCATTAATAAAAACACAAAAGGTAATATTTGAATTTGTAAAGAAAGTTTTCTTAAGGAAGATTCATCAAAGTATCTTATTCTAATTATTGGGTAATAAGTATTCTTCAGGCAGCTGCAGCAGAATAAAGGTTTTCCTTTCCTTCTATTGTTATCTCAACAATACCTGCTCAGTTTCATTTCAATTCCTGGCTTTACAAAGAAACACCCAAAAAATATCATCCAAATAACTAGAGGTAGAAAACCCTGGCAAGAAATTACACCCAAATATTTTGGCTTGGACCTTTATATGACTTCTGTTTTGCACCTTTTTTTCCTCTCTTATGAATGGCCTGGCCAGACAGGAAGGAGTTGGAATGAAAAGGTGGAATTTGCTTAAAAAAGACGTTCCAGTTGTCCTTGTACTTTTGTTAGAGAACAAATTCTCATGCCACTGGAAGTTAGCTTTAACCTGAGCCTGGATAGCACTGTCTTACAGGGCAGGGCTTTTCAACCTTAGTACTTTTGACGTACTGAGCTAGATAGTTCTTTGTTGTGAGGGGCTATCCTTGTTAGCATTCCTGGCCTCTACTTACTAGATGCCAGTAGTATTCTCATTCTCCCTGCCCCAGTTGTGCCAACTAAAAATATCTCCAGATATTACCAAATGTCCGAGAGCGGAGGGGGCAAAATCAACCCCCATTGAGTAGCACTGTCATGTAATGCTTCCCCATGATCTTTTCTACATGTTGAAGATAAGGTAAGTGTAATAAATTAGGGAGAACTTGAAATCCAAATCTTACTGTTTCTTCTGGAATATTTTATGGACATATTGTGTAAACATTTGGCCTCCGGTTTATATTATTGCCTAAAAGCTCAAACCAGATGATGAGGTAGAGTCCATCTCATCTTTCTTTGTAACAGTCCGCACCTCTACAATGTTTGTGAATCTTAGAAGTGCAGCAAGGGAAGATGCCAGGGCAATGTCCTCAAGTTGGAAGAAGTACCGAATGTGGGTGTGATGGTGTGATGGGGTGGTTGGGTCAAGGGCTCAGGGAACATGGGGAATGTATGCACAGTGCAGCGCGTCTCATTCGTCCTGATGCGAGCAAGCCCCATTAAGTTGGCCATTAGTTTGGAGGTATGACAGGCAGAAGGTAATTTTCCCCATTTCTTTCTTTCTTATCTCCTTCCTTTTCTTTTTCATCTTTATTTTTCTTTCTTTTTACTTCTTCTTATCTCCCACTTTTTTTCTTTTTCCCATTGTCCATGTCCTTCTTACAGTTCCTTTCTCTTCTTTTATTTTGGCCAAACATTGGTCATGGTAGTTTGACATTGACTGTGAGAGGGGCTCTGGAACCAGATAGCCTGAGTTTTAATCGGGGGTCTGCTACTTTCTTGCTGTAAAACCTACTCAAGCAAGTTATTTAATCTTGTGTGCTTTCATTTCCTCGCCACTAAAATGGAGATGATACTAATAGTAACTACCCTGTGGTGAGATCAGCAGTAACATATCTAAAGTACGTGGAACAGTGCCTGGTATGCAGTAAGCAAGCAATAAACGTTAGCTATTATGATTATCTTCATGTCCTCCACCAGGGAAGAACATGTGCCACATTTTTATATAAAAGAGCCCAGCAATAATTGCCCATTTGTATTCATGGAGTGGATTATTCTGTATTACTGATCTGGGAAAGGAGAAAGGTAGGTATCTATCTCATAACACTTTTAGAAGTAATGCTGGTTTTATTTAACACCTTTGTGTTGGGGAAGCTGTGCTAGGGGAAATGCTATGGACAAATGTACATTTTATAGTAACAGTACTTAAGTAGTTCCACTAAATTTCTCCCTGATGCATTGTTATTGCTAGTCTGAATACAATGTAAACAGTGTTTCTGTGTGACTGGAGAAAAAGCAGATTTTAAAATTACATAAATAAAAACTATCAAATACAGAAAAGATAATTTCAAAAAGCTTTTTAAAATAATACTTTTATTTTTATCTATTATTTTTCTTAGAAAACACAGTGACCCACTGATAATAATGTTTAATATGTATTTTCATAACATTTATTTCATTCCAATATTTAGCTAAGGGTACAGATATGGAAATTGAGGCAATGAGAAATTAGTAAGAAACAGATGAATTAGGAAATCACTAAAGAAGAAACATGAATGAAATTTTAAAAAGTAATTCAGGAAATGGAAACTAAAACAAAAATAAGATAACATGTTGGGGGGTATTACATTGGAAAAAATTGAAAGAGATCATTTATGATCACTTTGAGGGAGGATGTAGAGAAAAGAGTACTCTCCTATACTACAGGTGAGAAAATAATTGATTAAAAATGGAACACTGTTTTTAGAAGAGAATTGATCACTATCTTTTATTATTTAAAATGTTCATTCTTACTCTGGCTGGGTTGCTCAGTTGATTAGAATGCCATCCTGATATGCCAAGGTCGTGGGTTTGATCCCTGGTCAGGGCACATACAGAAAACAACTAATTTCATTGTTCTTGTTTATGTTTCACAATAATGTTTAATGGTAACTCACCTACTGTTAGTCTTCTATTTTATGTGACGCAAAATCAATTGCTCCCATAGCACTTCATTCATAACTCATATAGCTCTTACCATGGTAATGGTAATCTACCAGTTTTCATCTTCATTTGACCTAAATTCCTTTAACTCAAGGACTGCTATAATTTCATTTCTATTATTGAGCCTGGCATATAAAATTAATCAATTAATATTTCTGATATAGACATATTCTGTAAGTTTATTGAAGATGGATCCTTTAAGAGTTGATCTTAAACCACTCTGTAATGAATTCTAATGATAATTTCTGAAGGATTTCTCTATCCTTTACTGAGTACTATTGGTTTTATAAAAGATCAATATCATAAGTAAAGGTGATAAAAAAGAATTTTTAAAAATCCAAGAAATAGTTATTGTTAGAATTAAATGAACTACATTTCAAGTGATTTCCAAGGAAATTTGACATTGCAGATGTATAAAAAGTGAAAAAAAAAACTAGAATCATACATACATAGAATTTATAAATTTGAAAAGTAAAAAAAGAAACTGGAATCATATATAAATAGAATTTATGAATTTGAATGAAAGCTTGGCAAAATCTCTAATGCCATTTATACATTCTAATAGGAGATCCAGAAACATAAATTAAAAATAGAAATTAAAAGTTGTCCTTTTGGAGTAATAAATTACTATTATCATGTAAAATAATGTTTGGTAAGCACCTATCAGACATCTCACTTTACAAGTTACTATACAAAAATAATTTGATACATATGAATATTTGGGTTTTATAAAAATTTGGATACAGTGGATAACTACAGACATTAAACAAATACATAGTTAAGAATAGAATTATGGAATATATCAAGAATAACATTTCTAAGATGCAGACTAGCCTAAATGCTGTAGAACCGTAAAAAGCAATTTTTCCTCCCAAATCAATTCTAAAAAGTCTTTTGGAAAATACCAGGAGATGTATTTAAAACAAGCAAAGACAATAAGGCAAGTAAAGAGAGACTGTTCAAAGTACTTGGCACAGTTTGGCAGGAGACCCAGAAGGAAGACTGTCATGATCCAACAAAGGAAGGAAACTAGAAATAAACAAAGATTGGCTAAAACCCAGAAGACAATAAGGGTGTGAAGTGTTGTAGGACTTCCTGATAAAGAACTTCAGAGCTGAGGGTGGCATTCTGTAACATAAAGACAGTCTCTTCTCAGGATTTTAAACTTTTTGGAGAATGAAAGTATTTCTTCCTGGTGAGCTAAGGACTGGCCAGATGTCACTGGAACTTAAATTTAAAACTAATTTTAAACACAAAACTTTTCGGTGTGATGTATATTTTAGATTTTATCATATGAAGATATTAAAGCTACTATCATAGGGCTCCAAAATGGACATATTTGGGAATGCTAATAAGATTTGTGTCATTAGAGGAAACAACAGGAGTTATTTTTATTACTTGTCATGGCATGTATTTATATGACATCTTGTGTTTTCTAAATGTTTCCTTTGGGTTTTCCATGTCTCCCTAGCTAGACAGTGTTTCCGGAGAGAAGGCCTCCCAGCAGCTAAAGTAGTCTGGAGGATTCTGGCACCTAATACAGTCATACTTCAGTACTCGTCGGCTTCAGAACTTGTCAAACCCTATACTTGTCGCATTTTGATGAGAAAAAAAATGTTTCAGCACTCGGTGCTTGCTCGGGACTCATTGCACTCGCGAGAACTTGTATGAGTCACCATGCTGCCCAGCAAGAGAGGATGCTTGCTTGGTACTCCTTGGTTTCAGCACTTATCGCAAGTTCTGGAACAAATTAACGATTAGTACTGAGGTACCATTGTATTTGTATCCATCCTCTTCTCTCCAGCACCTGACCGGTGTCCAAACTGGTCTTTTATATCGACCACCGTAACAGCATTTTTGCTGGTTTCTAAAATTTTACAATATATCTAGGAAGACATGGAAAACCAAAAGGAAACGTTAGACCACACAAGGAGTTATACAACACAGATAATAAAAATAACTGTCTTTTTCCTTTAATGGTAACATTTCCTTTATAATGCCCCTCCTAGCTCTATCACCTAAATGCCTGTATTCCTTCAATTATGACTGTTCAACTATATATTACATACACACACACGCACACACACACATTGCCAATGCAGTTAGAGGTCTGGAAGAGTCAATGTCATATGTAAATGGCAGATCTGAAGTTTTGTTTTGTTTTTAAACTATAGTACAGCAAAAAAGAAGTGACAACAAAATGCAAAGTTTTAAGATTCTCTGAGTGAGTTGTGTAGAACTACCTGGCTTTCCACATGCTTAATAAAGTATTACAGAATCTACTAAAGTGTGATGTTGCAGAATGGGAAGAGGAGGGACCCTCCAAGAAGTCAGAAAAGAGAGTTAGAAAAAAAGAAGGAGTTTTGTTTTGTTTTTTTTTTAGGAAAATATGGAGATTTAATAGAAAGGAGGGAAATGGGAAGCTGTGGGAAGGAAAGGGGCAGCCCTCAAGTCATCTAGGTTGAATTCAGGGAGGAGCGGAGCCAAAGTGCCGTTCAGTGGTCTAAATCATAGACCAGAAAGAAGAGGCTAAAAGCAAATTGAAACAAAAATCCTCTTGAGGGGGTTCAGGAAAAGGGCTGGAAAGGATGGTAGGTCTATCTCACTTTTATATACTTCGGGGCTGGAAAAACCTGAAGAAAAACATATCTTGTCAAGATTAGGAAGGGCCATATTAGGGGGAAAGAGATTATTTAAAGCAGGGCTTTTTAAACTTTAATGTGCAGATGAATCACCTGGGGATCCTGTTAAAATGCAGATTATAATTGCTTAGGGTTGTAGGATGATTGGGGTGGAGCCCAAGAGTCTGCGTTTCTAATAAGCTCCCAGGTGAAGCTTTGCTGCTTTCAATAGGAAGGATTTACAGTACTAAATGTGAGCATTAAAAGTATTTTTATAAAACAAATAAATCAATGAATTTCTGCTTCCCAATATAGAAGATTCTGTAGGTTTATCACAGACTTTAATTATTAGATTATCCTTCTTTTTACCCTGAGTTGATGGCAATGAAGACAATCTGAGGTCAAAAGAGGGAATACAGTATGTCCCAGTTCAAACCAACAATTACATATTTGAAAGCATAATCATTGTTAGATGTCTATATTAATAACAAGACAGCTACTTGTGTTGTTTACAGCAACACATCTACACATTAAAGTGCCCAAAAGAATATTCTGTGATAATAAAAATGTTCTATATCTGAACTATCCAATATGGTAGCCATAAACCATCTGTAGCTATTGAGCGCTTGAAATATGGCAAGTAGAACTGAGGGGTAAAATTTTAAAGGTTTTTTTTTTAAAAAAACTTATTGATTGATTAGAGGGAGAGAGTGATCAAGAAAGAAACATCAATTTTGTTGTTCCACTTACTTATGCATTGATTGGTTGATTCTTGTATGTGCCCTGACCAGGGACTGAACCCACAACCTTGGCCTATGAGAATGATGTTCTAACCAACTAAGCTACCCACACAGGGCAGGAGAAAAATTTTAATCTTATTTTATTTAATTTAAACTTAAATAGCCACAGATGTTGGCTAGTTGCTACTATGATCATCAAAACTGTTAGTATTCCAAAAAAAACCCAAATGTTTTTTGCCCCCTAATGGAAGTAGGCTTCTTATCAAAGCTCTAGAATTAGTTACCAATTCACAAAAGAGACACCAGAGGTTTTCACATCACATTCTGATGGTATAAAGTGCTTGAGTCCCGCAGCAGGCAGCTGATAACAGCCAAGAATTTAATCTTCTCTTTATCTAAAAGTATGGTTCTTCTGCCAAGTCATCCTCCACAGTAATAATGACTTGAAGTGTAAAGAATATCCCACCAAGGATCCCATCTTAGACAGGTTATATATAATACACACACACACACACACACACACACACACACAGACTTTAGAAGGAGAAAATTTGAGTTTGAGCTCTAGCCACATCCTTACTAATGTGTGACCTCTGGTAAGTCAACTAACCTCTCTGATCTTTAGTTTCTAATTCTGTCTGTTAATTAGAGTTGATAATAATACCTAGTGGGCAAAGGTGTTAGAAAGGTAAGTTCCCAGGGGGCATAAGTTTTACAGTCCTATAAAATGGCTAATTATTATTACTCACTAAAAGAGAAGCCAAATGCTATATTTAAAACAAAATCCAAGGAACTGCTTAGACACTTGTTGTGTACTGAATTTGTGTTGCATGCACATGGTCTTGGAAATCTTGTTGTCATGGGATATCACCTTCAGAGAATAAGCATGCTGAAGCTATTTGGGAGAATGATGGTAAGATAGTAGTGCTTTATTTAGTAGTCTGAGGCCTAGTAAGTATCCTCCCTGCTAAGATTATACTGAAAATAAAGGAAATTGCAGACTGCTCATTTCCCTTGTACTGGTTGTAATCTTGTGGAAACTTCCTGTAAAAGGCGGTTATAGCATTAAAAGTAAACTGATTTCACACTCACCGGATACTACCACACCAACAACTGTAGTCCTTTGGGAAAAAAATAAAATAGCATACTTCTCTCCTTTATACTCTGTATTAGTTTAGAAGAACATGGAAACCTTAGTGATGGAGAAACCGACTCATGCCAGAGGCAAGGAAACTATTTAGAAACATGGTTACCATTTACTAATTCCACTGAGAGGCAGAGCTCATTAGCCAAGAGACTGGTTACATGAAAAAAAATCATTCATTAAACAAAGTACAGCATGAAAATAGTGTCCTCTTTGATCTAGGCACATATTAACTACAGTTTTACAATATAAAATTTTAATAACATCTGCTAAGGAGTAATGTTAAGAGTAGATTTAGAAATGGAAATGTGTACATATATTTTATATTCTGTGAGAACCTCAGATGTTGGCATGGCTGTTTCCTCTTTTGGCTTTTTCAAGTATACAAATATCTGCTGAGAGCTTATTAGTACAAGGCACGGTGTGTGTGAAGTGCTGAACTGCAGTAGTGTTCAAGTCACAATAGGAAGCCAGAGGGGACTCCTGATTTCCATCACAGTGTCAGTGAGTACAGCTTCATTTATATATACACGCACAAGCGTTGGCATCATATTTCACTTGAAAAGCTTCCATTACTTAAAACCAATGCTGACAGAAACACCAAAAAAATATGAAATGCTGCGTCTGCCTTCAAGGCACTTAAAATATAACTGGGAAAACAAACATAAACTCACAAAACGTTAAGTGGCACACACCAAAAAAAAAAAAAAAAAAAAAAAGGGTGGAGGGAGAGAAAGAGAATTATTAGTACAGTTTAAAACAGTAAAGGTAAAAATAAAAGAATATGGGATGACAAATTCGTGGTTCATAAGAAAGATGATCACTATGGACCAAGTGGTCTGGAAAGAAGGAGAAAGCCTTGAATTGGAGTGCTCCACGCCATCTTCCAGTGTCTCCATGAGGAAAGGCTTCTTTGCTTTCCTTGTGAACTCTGGTCTGATACCTACTTGGAACTCAAAACCCACTTGTACCTTCTTAACTCTGATGACCTCCTATAGTGACAGTTACTTGTCAATTGTGCTGTTGGCCTATGGATGCTTCGATAATTAATCATCTGTAACAGGTTACGTGTGAAGTGGCTGTGGCTAATTCTTAAGCTCAGGACAATAGTACTGAGAGCCATAAGCGCCAGCTATTGTGACCAGCTCCTTTTCACAAACCCTCCTGAGAAAATACAACGGAGCAAATGCAAGGGTCCCTTACCCTCCTGAACCTGATAGGGCCCAGAATCCTTTTTGACTAGTGCTCAATCAACTAAATGGAATTGGAACATAAGGTGAAACTGTGACTTTTATTTATCTTCTCACACAGCTTTTCAAGACTTGTTGAATCCATTTTCCTTAGCTGAACCAGTTCTCTGGCCTTGACCAGTATCTAACTACCTTACGCTAAAATATATGTTGTGCCACTTTTCGTGTGTGTGTGTTCTGTTGGAAGAGGCTAAAATTAGAGATGTGTTCAGAGATATGATGACACGAGGTTGCAAGGAAAGGGAGTAGTCTATGAAGGGCTAAGAAGGACCTGACATACTTCAGAAAAAAAAAGAAAAAGAAAGAAAAGAAAAGCGAAAGAAAAACAGAGTTGTTAGTCCCATTACAGATCTGGGATGACAATGTCTGGAGTGGGATCTAGGAGTCTGCATTAAAGCAGTACTTGTAGTGTACAGCAGGTCCTTGAATAATATCACTTTGTTCAACGTCATTTTGTTATAACATAGGAAATTAAGTCTTGTTTATATCAATTAGCCTTTGGTAAAACTGATTTTGTTATTCATTGTTTCCTTAAAGTCACAGAACCTATCAATGTTTAGTGAGGACTTATAAAAAAGAACTGTTTGGTGACTATGTCTTGGTCATGGGATTGGGAACAATCTGAAAGCATTAATTCACGCTGTTAGTTACATCTTGCCCCTTTGGGTAGGCACTGTGTGTGAAAGTGGCCAGCATAGTGCCTTGCAAATGACAATCAAGATGGTTTTCACACCTTCTCCCAAAGCCTGTTATTGATAATTTCCATGATGCTCTTGAACCTCAAACAGGTGGAAATTTCTTCAAAAGAAAATGAGGCTTTGCAAGTGACCCAACGTTCCTTGTACTTACTTAATCATAGCTCCTAGAACTATCATTTATTGATGATTTACTAAGGGTCAGGGTATGTGTCTAGCATAGAAAAAAGCCCGACTTATTTATTGAGTGAACAAAGCTATTGAATGCTCTACATTAAACCCTCAGAGCAACCTGGCACTGCCTATCATGCAGTTTATTATCTCCGTTTTACAAAATCGTAGTAAGAGCTAGGGCTTACTCTGCTTTTAATCTGTTTAAGGCAGGATAAGGTCCCCAACACCGAGGTGCTGAAGCGAGCCAATATGAGCAGTTTGCATGCAGTTCTTAGTGAGAGACGCCTCAGGTGGCTCGGCCATGTCAAAAGAATGGATGCAGGCCGTATTCCCAAAGACCTCCTCTACGGCGAGCTAGCAGAAGGCCAGAGGATGACAGGGCGCCCAAAACTGTGGTTCAAAGACATCTGCAAAAAGGACATGACACAATGCTCCATCAATCTCAACACATGGGAAGTTCAAGCAGACGACCGCCTAGCCTGGAGGCTCGCGGTCAGGCAAGGTACGTCACGTGCAGAGGCTGCGCGCAAGGAGGAGGCGGTCCAGAAAAGATCGAGGCGGAAGCAGCGTCAACAGCAGCAACAACGGCCATCTGCCTTCACCTGTAACAAGTGCGGCAGGGATTGTCACTCCCGAGTCAGACTGCACAGCCATTCTCGGCGGTGCAGATAGACTCTCAAGAAGCTACGCCATCGTCTCTCGAGACGGACGGCTGCCGACGGAATCTGTTTTAAGTGCTTTACATATATTTACACCTTATTAATCAGTACAGCAACTCTATGAATTAGGCACTATTATCCCCATTTTACACAGGCTGAGTTTAAGTAACTTGTCTAGAACACAAATTGTAACTGATGGTACTTGATTCAAATCTGAGCAGCTGAAGCGGTTAGCAGTAGTACTGTAAGGAGATCAGGCCAGTACCAGCACTCTCATTTACAGGTTCTAAGTAGGAGCAAGATTAAAAAAAAAAAAAAAAAAAATCTCAGGTTCAGAGGTAACAGAGGTAAGGCCTGATTATGCCAGATCCTCTCACCTCTTCCTGTCACCAACATTACCCCTTCCTCATTGTAGTAAGGACCATGCTGCTGCTGCTGCTGCTGAGGCAGGAAGCAAGAAACCTCAGAAACCAACAGAATGCTTTTTGGGGGGCAGGCTGACTGGTTTAGCTCCTTTATTCATTCATCACACATTTATTAAGCACCTACTATGGGCAAAACGCTGTTAACAGGCTACTACTGTACACGCTCCCGAGAACAGTAATCCTGAAACTTCCTCGAGACAGATGCCAGAAGAAGAGTGCTGGCTTGTGTGGGAGGTTCTCCCACTTTCTTCTTCCTCAGGAATTGTTCTACCCCTCAAGGTGCAGGGGCAGCAACCTTCATACCCAGGTCACACAAGACTGAGCACGAAGAGGAAAGCATTGCGTCCAGAGCTAGACAGATTACCTAGGGAGATGCGTCAGAAAATCTGGAGTCCGCTTGGGATTCCGTCCCCCAGGCTGGATCACATACACGCTGGCTTTCTAGGTAGGGAAGAGATAATAGAATTTGTGAAGCCAGGGGCTCAGAGTCCTCTAGTCTGGGGGCCCCTATACTCCAGCCCGCAACCTAAGCAGGCTTTTGTGCAAAAACCTTTTGAGATGAATGCATACATTGTCCTCTAACAAAGCAAACGTGACAGCTGCCTATTCAATTCTCGTTCCGCCTCCGTTCAGAGCAGTTCATGCCACAGAGGCATCTTCTGCGCTATAGTTATGCAACCTCACTCGCGGCGGGAGTTATTTCCTGTGCTTCTGGCTGCGCCAGATTCATGTAACACGCCTACCCTGGGCTTCAATGGAAGTCGTTCTCCATTAACAACCATTCTAGCTTTCGGATATGAATGCTCTGCACAGCGTACACCTTGCGCAGTAAGAATCCAGGGTATTAAAATCAACTCTTTCTCTAATACACACACACACACACACACACGCTGTGCATGCAGCTAGGACACCGCAGTAATGCAAGCAGAGGACAGCAGGCGGAGCTCTCTTTGTACTGTCCCTCTTCTAACCCCCGCCAACTAATGATGAACTCATGCCAGTTCCATTCTTCGCTCTGCAAGAACACACACACGTCAGATCAGAGTAGCCTCCAATATTCTCTTGGAGCACACTGTCATTCTAGCCTCTTCGTTCAAACAACTCGGATATTCCAAAGCGAGTAACGGGGAGCACCGCGCCGCAACAATGCAGCCTCCCATACAGCTCCTTGTGCAGCTCACACCCCCGCCCCCTTTCGCAGAGTGCCAAGAGTTTGGAGCGCGCGCACGCACACCGAGTCTGGTGCCTGGCGTATCCCTCCGCCTCCCTCCTCCCTATCCCCGCTCAGTGGCTCGACAACGATTTGGGAAATGAAGGGAGGAGGGAACTACTTTCCTGAAACTTGCTATGCTGCACACGACTTCGAGTTGCAGTGATTCGCCCGGAGACCGCAGCTTTTGGTCCTCCTGCCCACACGCCCTCACAGCCCCGGCACCCTGCTCGGCAACCCCACCCTGCGGTCACTTCGGCCTCCGGAGGAAGCCAGAGGCCGGGAGAAGTCGCCAGGGACTACTTCGCCTCCTCTTGCGGGGGCCTCCGGGTCGGGCAGCGGCGGCGGCGGAAGGAGCGGGCGGCGTGAGCGCTTCCGCCGCCCCCCTCGCGGTTCCCCTCTGGCGGGTGTGGGGAGGTGAGGCACTGGCCCGCGGAGCTGCAGCTGGGCACCGGCTGGCGGGGGGACCTGCGGCCGCTCTCCTCGTTCTCAAGCCGCTCTTCTGAACCCTGCTCTACGGGATTGCCCGCTCTTCGCCGGCCCGGGTGGGAGCGAGCGGCTTGCCTGCTACCGCCACACACGCTCCTCGCCGCCCCCTCTTCCCCCTCTGGAGTCGTCCCGGCTTGAGCGTGTCTGGAGGAATCCGCCACCGCAGGCCCATCGCCCGGTTCCGCTCGTTCCTGAGGACCGCCCCACTCGCTGCCCGGGGCTGAGCGGGCAGCCTGCAGCGAGGCGGGAGATTGTGGGGTGGGTTCCGGTAGGACCACGCCGCCGCCGCCGCCCGGAGCCTGGACTCGGCACCCCCCTACGGATCCCCACCAAGCCGAGCTCTGCTTCCTCCTCTCCGCATCCCTGAGGGAAGCGCTGTCTCTGCTCCGGGCTTCTCCGCCCGCCTGCCCGCTCCTTCCCTGCCGGACCCTGCCGCACTCCACCCCAGTGGCGGGAGGAGCAGCTCTCCAGTGAGCCCTTGTAGCCCCCCTTCCTTTTTTCTTATCCACGCACCGTCCCCGGCCTCCTCGGATCACTCGTCTGGCCTCTGAGGCGAGGAAAGAGGCTGGGGTCGCCACGGCGAAGGTTGTTGCCGCCACCCCCCTGCGGGGGTGGCCGGGGTTCCCGGCTGGGGGGGCACCGTTCTGAGTGAGGCGTCCACCATGGTGAGGCCCCTGAGCCGCTGCCCCTGCGCCCCCCCGGCCGTCGCTGCCTCCTGCCCCTCGGTGCTGCTGCTGCTGCTGCTCCTCCGCCTACTGTTGCTCCTCCATCTCCAGATCGGATCACGGTGAGGGAAAGATGAGCGAGGAGACGGCGACTTCTGACAACGAGTAAGCCTCATAGATCTTGATTATTAGCCCCTCGCCCCTCCTTCCTCCGCTGACCCCCAGACCCCTCGGAGACTCGGGTGCCCGAAAGCTTGCAACCCTGGAGAGTTCGGTGCATCTTGTTCTGGAGATAACTTGATTGCTTTAGCCATTTAATTTCACGGCAGCACCCCCCCTCCCCCCATTGAGTTACTTTCTTCTGGAGAACGGTATTGAGGGTTGGGGTTGGATGGCAGGTTTATGTCCAGGATATGATGGAGTCATGTGGGTGGATGGATGGAGGCTGGATAGAAATTACCCCTTCTCCTGGAAGACCTTTGGCCTGTCCTTTTTCACTTTAACATGCCAATCAACGTACCCTGAATATCCATCCTTCTTCTTTTATAGCTATTTCACTTGCAAACTAATGTGTGGGAGCACTTCTTGCAGCAAACTGCTCTTGAATCTTAATTCGATGAGTCAGTGACTCTTAAATACCGATTAAGCCTCCACCCCCTCCCCTCCTTTTTTAAACTTATGACCTGTAAGATTATTGCAAAAAATGGGGCTAGGGGAACATTTTTAGAACACCTGGAGTGTGGGTGGGAGATGTTGAACTAATATATTTTACCTTTGTGAACGTTGGACATGTCTTTATCAGGTGTATTTTGAATGCTAATTTTTATCCCTCAGCTGTATTAAAGTACACCGTTGGCGCTGACTTAACAGTATTTACATTGCTGAACATGTTGATTTCATTGATTAACTTATAGAGCATCCCGTTTAAAGATTTTGTTTATTTTGGCAGTTCTTATGTTTTCCAAACAAAGTACTTTGCCTTTTATATATTTTGCTTTAACGTAACAGCTGCTTGGAGAAATAATGGTGCGATGACAGTTTCCTATGGAGACGCGATTTAATTTCATGCAGGATATTAGCATACGTTTTCTCGCAATTCAAGTTGTGTTTATCTTTCGAGGACTGGAAAGAGTTAAGTGAGTTAGGGCTAGTCTTAGGACGCATTCCTTTAAATAAAGTGCATTCCTCCAGTCAGACCTTTTCTAGAGAACTTTAAAGTCCAAAGCCTAGGCCTGTTTAACATAAAATAGCCTGAGAAATGCCAAGCAGCGTCTCTCCTCCCTTCCCAACCCCCCAGCGCGCTCCTCCGATGAGCGGGTGTGGGAGAAGGTAGATTGCTGCAGTGTCAGTGCAGTCGAGAAGCAGAAGTGGCCGCCATGTTCTCTCTCTTTTTTTTTTTGTGAATCGCCCTCATTTGCATAGCACACTTTTCATTCATAAAAAAAATTAATTAAACATCCATCACCTTGGACATCTTGAAAGGATTTCCTAAGAAAAAAAAATTCGAAACTTTATTGTATTCATGTAGATTATTGAGCTCGGTAAGTAAGAAAATTCTAAGTTACAGGTTAAATTAAAAAACATAGGCACCCACAAATAACTACCCCTGTTCTCAGAATGTTGACACAGTTATGTGGGAAATATCAGTTCTGGGAGGTGCTGGGATCACGTGATCTCCTCCATTCATAAAATACCTGGCTGTCCATTCACAGTGCAGTGCACTGTCTCACTGCCTTCCGTAGATTAGACCTACTTTGAGAGAGATCAAGTATTGTATCTCAGATAACGCTTTGTTAGAAGAAAAACTGCTAAAAATTCTGAACGGAATGACGATAATTTTTATTAGTATCTTTTAAGAAAGCTTGGATCAAAATGTCAAGTTTGTTTCAGAGATGGGGAAAAACTAATTAACATGTTTAAAGTAAAATATTGAATACCTCCATGTAATAGAAAAGCAAATGAGGAATGTGAATTGAAACGTGTAAAATATAGTTTCTAAATGGGCTGTATTTCTAACACTTGCCATGGACAAATTCAGGGTGCAAGTTCTTCGTGTGGTGATGATAGCAGTGGATGATAGTGCTGTTACACACAAAAAATGAGTATATATTCCCAGTGGTTTAATCCCAAAGATGTTTGTATTTGAAACACCAAATGGCTTTTTTTTTTTTTTTTAACTGGGAGTACTACTTTTTCTTTTTACTAATTTTAAATGTACTTAGTATGGAACTCACCCAGAGTTTTAGAATTCTATTTTCATAAGTTTATCCTGCTTTATTGACGTTATTCCCTAGGAGCGTTGTTATGCTAGTTTTTGTAGGACGAAAATCATGTTTTAGTGTATAATATTTTGCTGTTAGATGCTAACTCTTCATGAAGACAAACTCTTGGTGTTTTACTTTTTTTTTAAACATAAAGTGATGAGTTCATCTGGTAATCAGTTTTATTAGGGCAACATTGTATATTACCTAAATCACAGTGAACTTTTTCAGAATATAGCTTTAAAACATTTTTTTAAATTTATTGATTTTAGAAAGAGGAGGCGGGGGGCGGGATAGAGGAAGGGGAAGAGAAAGAAAAAAAATAACATCCAATTTGTTCCATTTATTTGTGCATTCACTGGTCAATTCTTATATGTGTCCTGACTCAGGATTGAACTCACAACCTTGGTATATTGGGAAGACACTAACCAATTGAACTACCTAGATAAGGCTGGAATGTAGCTTTTCTGATAATTTACATATCTTATCTTTAATATACAAAGTAACGTTTTGAAATGGCCATTTATTATTTATAATTGTACATTTTATGAAGAAATAAGAGATATATTATGAAGACTTAGCATGGTTTAAAACTGTCCTGTAGATTTTAGTTATAAAATCCTTATGTATATTTTTCCCTTTTTCTTTTTTCATCTTTTTAAAAGCCCAAATTAATAAGAATTTAATTGCAGTGAAGATGTTCTTAACGCTCGAATGTTTCTTAAGCTGAGTTCAGATTTCAGAGAAAAAGTGAAAATCACCAATATCTTGAGAAACCTTAAATTAACCTTTTCTAGCCGTTATGGTAAAATCCAGTAAGGCCTTCACAAGCCTCATTTTGAAATCCTCCATTACATGCCGTATTATTGGAAATAAGAGTCCTTTGTAGAGAGGTAGCTCCCAGAAGTTAATTGTGAGTATATATTTAAACAAGAATTAGTGAAGGATCTATTATGAGTAAGATTAGGGAAGGGTTGGTGAAATTCTGCTTTTCTTTTCCAACCTTCAGTAGGAACTGGAACCGAATTAAAAGTACAGTTTAAAAAAGATAATTTCCTCCACTCAGGAGTAATAGTTTATTTCAGATAATGTAAAAAATGGTCTTTAAAATGAATAAATAATAATTTGGTTGCATTTCTACTATTAAGATAATGTCTTAACATTTTCTACATAAGCATACCTTTCCTTTCCTATGATGTTAATGAATCATACTCATTTATTGGATTTTTTTACTATGTGCCAAGGACTTTGATAAATGCTTTACCCATGTATTATATGATTTATGTATATACATGTATTTTCAACAGAATGGAATTGTGTGGTAAATACTATTATACCTTAATATTTTGTGAATATTTTCCTATACCATTACTTTCTAGAATATTATAATTTTAATAGCTACATTATATTCAATATATAACATACATTGGTTTTAATCAATACTATTTTTGTATATTTGTGAACAGTGCTGCATTTGATCCTGAGTTCTGTCTTCATCCAGATATATTATACTTTTTCCTTGAGAATACTGCAGGGATAGTTATAAAAGAGATGCAAAATTTTTATTTTATTCTTTTTGCCAAATTGCCCTCTAGAAAAAAAAACTCAGTGTATGAGAGTGCTTATACCTTGAAATGTATATTTCTCTTAGAAAAAAATTTTTGCCAATTTTAAATGAGGAAATGAGATCTTGTGCCTATTTTTAAAAGGCGCTGGATGGTAAAAATAAAAATCAATATTTAAAATATTTGCAAGGTTGTTTTTGGGCAATAACTTTAAAAATACTGTATTGTAAGTAGAATTACAATGTATGTGATCATACAAAAGTCATTTGCAGATAATTTAACTTTTACCAACCTTTACGCAGTATATATAGTATAGTGTAAAGAACATTGGACTTGGAATTGGGAGATGCATTGGCTGTCCTAGCTCTCACTAATTTGTTCTGTGATTCCAGGCAAGTGACAGCCTCTCTGGGCCTTGTTTTGCATATTTGTAAATCAAGGTATTTGAACTAAAGCGGTATTATGGGTGCTTCCTGTACTAATGTACCCTAAAGTAATACGGTGATAGACATATTGCAAGTTACTAGACTTGTAACACATATTTGTTAATTAATTTTATTATGTTGTTGTTTTTGAAATATTTAAGCAAATGAACCACTTCTGGTAGAGATCTGGTAGGATGATGAAGTAGAAGCATGAATTTTGAAGGATCAAGATAAAAAATTGGGAAATAATTGGTATGTTCATAATTTTTAAAGATTTTTTTATTTTGGGCTTAATAGCCATGTGTCTTTTATAATATGTCATATATACATCACAGATGGAGAAGTTTGGAGTGCTCTTTAAGCCTTCTTTTAAGTCTATTAGGCTGTTGGATTTAAACATCAACTTGAGTATTACTAAAAGGAATATTTATACCAACAAGATATCAACCCTCTTGTTTTAATTGGCCAAGAAGTGTCAAGGTTGTAAGTCTTTTCATTTGGTTACTCATACAAATCATGTTAATCTAACACTAAAGGATAATTTAATAGATTAAGAAGTTAACATAGATTATGTATTTTTTTAATATATAGATTTAGTTTGCTGTTTATGACAAAATTTTTTTTTCATAGCATCTCATTTTAGAGCTCAGAACCATAGTCCTTACAAACTCCTAACATGTTGATTTTTGTGGCTCTCAGAATGGTTTGAGTGAAAAAAAATGATTGGTGTAGGTTATCATTTTTGTTAAAATATAGTTCATTAGTAATGGATCATAGATGAGGGTGTTACATTGCTTGAGACAGAGTTCTTAGAATTCAGGCTACTAATGTAACTGAACCTTGCCTGTATTGTAATTGAAGGGAACAAACATCAAGAAGCCATAGCAGAATTAGAAGTACTTGGAATTTCAATTGTATTAGTTCCCTAGGGTTGCCATAATAAAGGACCACAAAGTAGGTGGGTTAAAACAACAGAAATTTATTGTCTCAGTTCTGGAGGTTAGAAGTTCAAAATCAAGGTGTTGGCAGGATCATGCTCTCTCTGAAATCAATAAGGGAATCCTCCCTAGCTTCTGTCTAGCTAATGGTGGTTGATGGCACCTTTGTCATTCCTTGGCTTGCAGCTGCCTAATTCTATACTTGTTTTCATCATCACATGGTGTTCTCTCTGTGTGTCTCTGTGTCTTTATATGGCCATTTTATAAGAACACCATTCATTGGATTAGGAGCCCACCCTACCCTACTTTGGTATGACTTGCTCTTAACTAATTACATCTGCAATGACCCTATTTCCAAACAAGTTCACTTTCTGAGGTACTAGAGGTTTGGACTTCAACATTATTTATTTTTAGAAGGATATAATTCATCTATAACAGCAAAAGAAATCAGATTTAAAAATAAAAAATTTGATGCCCGGGGTTAATAGGTATCTTGAAATAACACTTACGGTCTCTAGTATGAAATGATTACAATTATTTACACTATTGCTAGAGCTTATATTTTAATGCTAATAAAGAAGCACCTATATTTTGTATTAGTTATAAAATTTAAAATATTTTGATAATTAAGTCAATTGGTTTCTTTTATAATCCCCTGTTTTTATTTTAAGCCTTTAATATTGTTCTGAGTAGGGGGCCATAGGCTTCATCAGACTGACAGAGATCCATGGCACAAGAGTTTAAGATCTCCTGCTGTTTGAAGCCTGAACCCAAAGGTATGGATATAAAATGGGAAGATTAAGAAAATCTGAAGGATAAGGTGAACAAGTTCAACATACAGCTAACAGTTCCAGAAGAAGAGATAATGGAGGAGAGGAAATATTCGAAGATAATGGCTGAGAACTTTCAAGGAATAGCAAATTAAAGCCAATTCAGTGAACTAAACGCAAAACAAAGCCTCACAGTCAAATTGGGTTTATCTTGAGATTGCAAGAACAGAGAAACATAAGAAAATCCATGTAGTTTATCACATTTAAAGATTAAAGGAGAGAAATGATAGTCTTAGTAAGTGCCAGGAATGCAGTATTGTCATTTAATCTTTGCCCATAATATGGAAGTAAATATTCAGAATTTATAAATATAATATAAATGTTCATAAATATAGATTTATATTATTTCTGCTCCCTAGAATTTTAGACTTTTTAATTATTCTGAATTAAAATGAGAATGTAAGATTTGATCAACTTTAGGATTTCTTTAAGTTCAAGAGTTCCAGGATCCTAGGTGATTTTCTTTGTATTTCTGAACCATCTTTAATGTAGCATTCCTGTTACTCATATATAGAATTGACTGGTGAAGATTTCCTTGTATCTGAAATTTTTGAATTATCTTGGAAGGCATTTTTTTTCTACATTTAGAGTGCAAAAAATAAGGTTAGTAAATTCAACAGTGACTGGAAGTAACATTTAATCTGATTAGTGTTGTAATTTTATTTCTAAATTTTACTTGTATAACAGGGATTATAATTTAGATAAAGGCCATTATGACTTGAAAGTAGAATGTAATTGTTTTGCTGGTAATATTTAATGATACTATTTCATATAATTAAACATATCTCACTTGTTTATTCATATGTTCAGATATTAGTTTCGCAGATACACAGTATTTGGTATTTATTAATGGCTTCTCTGTATTTGTGTCCTATGACAGGATTACCAGAAACTTAGATGAAATTTAGTGAATTGGGAGTTTTCTTATGCCACTTTTTCAAAGTTATTGTACCTTTCAGCACATCAGAACGTTTTAGTAACTTCTGCATGAAGTCAGCAAATATTTTTTTAGTGCTTTATTGTTCATTGCATTGATATTTTGAGATTGGAACTAGGGATCACTTTTGGGTTTGCCCCCTTAATAATACGTACAAGCATTTCAGAATTTTAGTGGCTGAATTATGTATATAAATTTCTTAGAAGTTTTTCAAGACAGATACCTTTAGTAACTTGTTCTTCAAGAATTTCAGTTCAGTGACATTTGACTGCCTACTAGGCACTTGGCTTTTCCTTAGCCTTGGAGATACAAAGATAAGTAAAACCTGATAACTGCTTTCACTGTCCAACAGGGGAGCTAGATTCTTCTGAAGTGTGATGAGTATTTTGCTTATGAAGTTATTCAAGCTGTAAGAAAAAGATTCTAAATGGAGGTGGATGGCAGGGTGTGAGTTAGTGTGTGAAGGAAGGCTTCAGAAAAGAAGTGGCATTTTAGGAGTCAGCCAGAGATGAGCTGGAAAGGGAAAAGGTATCCCAAGAAGAGAGGGGGGAAATAAAAACAAGCACAGGAGGTTTGAAGAAAAGCAATAGATTTTTGGATAAACATGTTTGGAGGGATGGTAGGAGATTAAAAAAAAAGGAATAGGGCCAGTGAATTGTCTATGTATCAGCAGTCTTGGAGCAAAGGGTCATGGCTAGGCCTGGAGCCTGAGGTCCACAAGATAAATGTGACATAAGCTTCTGAAAACTTCTTGTTTGAAAAGTTGAGGGAAATTTATTAGTAACATTAATTTTGAACATAATTCCCATACATTTTTCAAATAAAGCACTAAGCATTCAAAGAAAATGATTTTTTGAGCTACCCTCCCTCTTCACTACAATTCTTACGTTAGTAAGGGTAATAATGAAAAGTACCAGCTTAAATCTTTATTATGTAGACAGTGAGGAATTATTTTGAGGGAGTGATGTCAAATTTATGTAGAAAGCTAAAAACTAGGGTTCATTTAGACAGGTGATTAGAGGAAAAAGAAAGGAAAAGAAAACTCCTTTTGAGGAGGAAGATGGAATAATGATCAAGATAAAGAACAGCTGGGAATAGTTCATTTGGAATTGTTGAGGATGAATTTGTAAGGCAATTCAGATTTCCAGTAAGTATGATTATGCGACTGGATGTGAAGAAAGGAGTAGGAAGAGTGTGGGATGACTTCATTTTAAATTTGGGCTGCTGTGATGTGCTTAAATAAAGTAGGAAGAGGAAGAGAAGATTTTTAAGGGAAAATAACTCAATTTTGATCTTTCAAATTTGTGGGTGCCTACTATGTATCAAGGAAGAAAATGTCCCATAAGGCATTTTAATTATAGGTTTGGTGCTCAAAGATGGTTAAGAGGACAGTTAGAGGTGACATATTCAGCATATGTAATAGTTGAAGCTAGTGGAAAATTGCCCAGGGAGAATATTAAGGAGAAATGAAAAGTTGAATAGAAACAGCAGTGTTTTTAAGGGAGAGTAAGAAAAGACAGCAAAAGACAGAAAAGTCTTGAGAGGTAAGAGATTTCAGAGAGAAAGTCTTCAAAACAAAATGGGAAGTGATGAAATGGAGACAGTAAAGAGTAAGGTTATACTCTTTAGAAGAAGTTAGGAGTTGAGATTATTTGTTGAATAAGGAGATATCAGTTTGGGAGAGGAAGAAAAAAAATGTTTAAGGAAAGGCCCAGGAAAAAGGAGTCTTATCAGGCTGTTTTACTGCTTGTCAGACACGGTGCTAGATTTAATACTTCTAACAACCATGTGAGCTAAGCATTATCCATAGTTTACAGATAGAGGTATCTGAGACTTAAAAGAGAGGTTTAGTTAACTTGCCCACAGCCACACAAGGGAGTAAGTGTTAGAACTGAAATTCAAATTACATAGTATTTCTACCACACTGTGCTCAAACGCTTAATGGCCAAACTCAATTTTAAACAAAAAAATTAATCTTGAAGTGATAGGTAGACACACAGAATGGACAGATCTTTTGGGGGACTGGAAATGTTGATAAAGTTAAAGGACACAGAGTGGGACCGGGAAAAATTGAAAGACAGATTTTGATCAGAGAACAAGACTCCAGAGTGATGGCGTGAGGAAAGATTAAAGTAGAAACAGGTTGTTGGAGTAGAGGAGCCAGGACCTGCTAGTTCATTTTACAGGGTCAACAATGTGGCTGTTCAAGTTGCTGGCTAGATATTAGGAGGTGAGTTGGAGAGGAATCCTGAGCCAATGCCAATGCATTTAATGTGCATGTGGGATGAGGGACTTATAGAGTGGTAGTATGAGTGCTGACATCTGCCTCTACAATTTAAAGAGACAGGAATAAGGATCTTGGAATTACAGATTGAAGAGGAAGGTGTCAAGAAGAAAGGAGGAGGATAAGAAAAGAGAAGGGCTCACCTGGGAAGAGTAGAGGTTATTGGAAATGACAGATCTCCTGTAATATTGGCCCTCTCAGGAATGAGAGATGTTGGGAATTAGAAAGTAAGAGAAAAGATAGACCTGTGAATAAATTATCCAAATTTGGATTTTATTAAGAACTTTTAAGGTTTTTGAAAGAGACTAATCACCATGTTGACTTGATCCAAATAAATTATATTGTCTGACAGAGGTTTTGTATTCTTTGGATACTTCAATCTTAGTGGTTGGAAAGGCCTTTTCAAAACAAAATTCACTAATTAAATTTCTACAGTTTGGTGTTCACAATTAATTAACATGATTCTGTGGTTACTACTGACTGTCATATTAGGACTTTGGCAAATCATGTAAGCTGTCTTTGTGCTTGATTCTCCATCTGTACAATCAGGATAATGTGTCCCTACTTCAGAGGGATGTTAAGATAAGTGTAACTTCCCCTCTCTCAAACATTTTTTGATTAGAGATAAGGAAATATTAAAAAGAACTTTTAGTTCTTGAGAAGAAAGGTAATATGTTCATGAAATAATCAGTGCTTACTTTCACTTAGGTAGCGATACTTTTTGAAAAAATTATTTAAGACCTTTATGCTTGCAGTTTGTTGACTTTTATTACCAATTAAAAATGAGGTTCTTAAAAATCTCAGCTTAACTGGATATGAAACAATTTAAAAATCTTTAAAGGTGTATTGATAAAAACCAGGCTTAAAAACAAAAACACGTTTGTCATTACCAAAAAGAGATGTCTTGTAGTTAAATATAATAAAAACCCCATGCTGCACAGGTAATGGAGATAGTTCTAGTTATCTGGTCAGTGTACAGAAAGTAAGCACTCATGGTCTTTAGCTCTAATCTTTTGTTCATTTCTTATTGCTGGGATTTCATATTTATTTCTTTTTGTTGAGTGACTGAACCGGATGATGGTAAAGATGGTAGGTTGGCATTTATTCAGCCCCATCCTGCTCGGACTAAGCTGGTAGATCTGCTACCTTGGTCACTGCCATTTGTGGTTTAGGGTTTTCTGGGCATCTGTGTCAGTAATTGAAGTTGCAGCAGTACTGATGTTGAGGTGGCTGCTGACCTTGGGTCTCATCTCCTTGATTTTCCTTAACTTTTTTTTTTAAAAATTATTTATTTGTTTGTTTATTTATTTATTTTAGAGAGAGGGGAAAGGAGAAAGAGAGGGAGAGATACATCACTGTGTGATTGTCTCTCACATGCCCCCAATTGGGGACCTGACATGCAACCTAGTAATATAATATACCCTGACTAGGAATCGAACCAGCGACACTTGGTTCGCAGTCCGATTCCTTAACTTCTTTATTGCCGTCCTCTCTAGGCAGTGGTGAGGAGGGCCCTTGCGGAATCATGGTCGATTGCCCTGACACACATTTCTGTCTTACCTTGTTCTCCTGCATCCTGGTTGTTAGCACTCTCCATCACTTCTCCCTGCACAGGAGTTGGAATACTATGGTTGATGCCTGTAGGGTCTTTGGGGACCATTGCCTGAGGTAGGGCTAGGGCTGTTGGCCCTGACCTTTGGGAGAGCGCTCTGATCTCATTCTTTTCCCCACCCTCACTGTTATGGAAATTCTGCTGATAAGTGCATGGAGAACCCCAGCAATGTGTGTAGTGTCTATAATGGTTACGGTCTGCTGTGTATTTACTGCCTTGCTCTGGAACTCCATCAGGGCCTGCAGCATTTGCTACCTCTTCGCCCTTTTCTCCTTCAGCAACATCAGACCCCATAGTCTCCATCTCCTGTACTGCAAAGGTACTTCTGGGGTTATTCAACTCCATGCCAGTCTGGTGTACAAATACGTTTTCGTTGGTGTCATTTCTGTCGACGGGACCATATCTGTTTCTTACATTGAACCATTTTATTGTTCCTATCACCTTCTTGTCCCTTCCAGCAGGTTACCACCAATGTGGTGCCAAACTTGGTGTCAGCAGCGCTGAGAATGGTGGTGGTGATGATGGATGGTGGGTGGCTGCTGGGTTTTGGCTTCACTGCGCATGGTTGTGGTGATGGTGACTAGAACCATGGCTCCTCCTGGGATGTGATGGTAACTAGGCCACTGGTAGTGGTGAGGCTGCTCAGTGCTCTATGGGATCCACTCTCATCTTGGTATGGTTACTTTTTAAATTTTTTAAAAATTGATTTTAGGGAGAGAGACAGGATCATCGATTTGTTATTGCACTTATTGATACATACATTCATTGGTTGATTCTTGTATATGCTCTGAACAGGGATTGAACCCGCAACCTTGGTGTATTGGGAGGATGCTCTAACCAACTGAGCTCTCCTGTCAGGGCAGTAGGGTTCATTTTTATTTATTTATCTATCTATCTATCTATCTATTTATTTATTTATTACCTGAGGACATGCTTACTGGTTTTTAGAAAGAGTGTAAGGGAAGGAGGGAAGGAGAGAAACATTGATGTGAGAGAGAACATCAATCGGTTGCCTCTCTTATGTGCCCCCACCCGAAACCAAACCTATAACCAGGCATGTGTGCCCTGAACCAGGAGTGGAACCTGTGACCTTTCTGTTTACAGGGAGGGCAGTGCTACAACCAACTGAGCCACAACCAACGGCCAGGGCAGGGCAGGTTACTTTTTTAAAAAAGGATTTGACCTGTTGGAAAATTCATATTTAAGTTTAAATGTTAAAATGTAGCTTTTCAGAAAAACTTAAAATCTAGAAATTCCCATAAGCAGAAATATAAATCCACATTGTGAACATTTTCTTCCATGTTCTGAGCAAAGATTGAGTAAAGAGTATGTAACAAGTGTTGGGTAAATACCTGGATCTAGCCAGTCTTTTTTGTTTGGTATTTAATACAAGTATTATATTTAGTTATAAAAGGAGTATATTTCTAGACCTTGTTAATGAGAGCAATTCAAGTACCTGAACACATTTTGGAAGTGTGAGTCGATTTGACTTCTCTGTCATTGTCAGTGGAAAAAATTCACCTTTCTCAAATGTAGGAGCTTTTAAATATTGTATGGAGAGCAAAAATCTACTTCCATGTGAGAGAAGGGGAGACAAAGATTTTTTTTCAGCTTATTAAAGATTTAGATACTTAATTGCAACTATAATCAACTTGGATTTCTATTAATAGATTAGATCTATGATATTAATAGGGATCCTAGTGATAAATGAGATAAGCTAGATCTGCTATTTAGTAATTCATTCCTCTTGATTTAATCTGTTATCTTTAATTAGGACAGCAAAAGGTCTGTAAGCTTATGCTTTAGTTCATTTTATAGTCAACAACTAAAGCAAAAACTATTTTAATTTAGACTTCTGATGTTTAGTCTCATTATTCTAAAATGGTATAATTTGTTAATTGAGAAATAACCGCCTTAGGTACATAATTACCGAAATGGGTTAGGAATGAATTTGAAGTTAACTCAAGATCTTAAATGAACATAAATCAAGAACTTAAAAATTATGATGATTAAAAATTGTATATACTTTTTTCGTGAGGGTTATTCGAGACAAAAAGCAAACTTAATTAACTTAGTAAAAATGAACATATAACAACTTTAATAATGTCAAATTAAGATATTCTTTAACTCTGTATTATCATTTTTTTAAAGGAAGAGGAGATAGATGAATGAGTGAAACAGGCTAACCTCTAACGACCTTTGTTTTCTTTAGCAATTTTTATTAGTCTTGATACTTCAAAAGAGCAAACTTAGCTTCTAGGTGAGTCAGAAAGAAAATGTACATACCTTATGTTATATGGACCCTATTGCAGAAGATGCAGATGATTCTGAACTTGCATAATGTGTACTATTCATAGGCCTCAGCATACATCAAATAAAAGACTAGTTTGACTTACAGTTACTGGCTGACTTCTAAACATGTCATTTGTATATTTACCCTTTCTCAAATAGAGTTAGCTAGGTAGTGGGAGGAAAACTGAAACTGAGCCAGATCTTTTTAACTGACTGCTATGGTCTGAATGTTTGTGCCCCCAACCCCACCTCAAATTCCTCTGTTGAAAATCTAACCCCCAAAGATGATGGTATTAGGAGCTGGGCCTTTGAGAGGTGTTTAAATCATGAGGGTGGATCCCTCTTGTATGGTATTAGTGTTTTATATATATTAAAGAGAGTCTCCAAGTAGCCAGGTAATTCAGTTGGTTAGAGCTTTGTCCCTGATATGTGAAGTTTGTGGGTTCAATCTCTGGTCAGGGCACATACAAGAGGCAACCAGTGAA
Organism: Furipterus horrens; assembly: GCF_987537825.1. Lineage (NCBI taxonomy): Eukaryota > Metazoa > Chordata > Mammalia > Chiroptera > Furipteridae > Furipterus > Furipterus horrens. The sequence goes on from NW_028327173.1 coordinate 145,301,532, forward strand.
TGCACAGATAGATGGAACAGCAAATCAATGTTGTTTCTTTCTCTCTCTCTCAAAAATCAATAAATTATAAAAAAAATTAAAAAGAGAGAGGGTCCAGATAGGTCCTACTGTACCAAGTGAGGAACACAAGAAGGCCTTAATTTGACCCTGCTGGCATCTTGACCTAAAATAAATTTACTTATTATTTATTTATATTTATCTTATTTATATTTATTTATTATTACATTATTTATTATTAATCTACTTTCACCCATACCTGTATTACTACTGTTATTACCCTCATTTACAAAGATGAGGAAACTGAGGCTTAGCGAAGTTAAATAATTTGGCCTTGCACTTCCCAGCTTCCAGAGCTGTAAGAGATACATTTCTCTTGTTCATAAGCTACCCATCAGTATTTTTTTAGAACAGCCTGAGTGGACTAAGACACTGACTTTATTTTGTTTGTTTTGGAGAAGATAAGGAGCGATAATTATATCCAAGAAAGGAAGAAATCAGTTAAAAGCCCAACAAAATTTTCATTTGCTTCTAGATCCATATGTATAAATTTTACTTGTTTTTGTATTTGCTGAATATTTATTATTCATTTTTTACCTGATATATTTAATATAAATAATTTCTGTGCTTATACATACATAGATTTTTTTAGTAATCATTATTTTAATGCCTGTAATATCATCAAGGTGTACCATAAGTTTACATAGCTGTTAGCTTCTTAGTGAATAGTTTAGGTTTCCAGCTCTTTTTTTTTTAATAAATAACATTGCAAAGAGCATCATTTTGCATATAATTATTTTCTTTTCAATTAAATTCTTAGGATGAATTACAGGAGCGAGATAACTGTGTCAAAGAGTATGTGTTTTCTTTTTTATTCTTGATATAAATTGCTGCTTCCAAAAATTTGCATTTTTTTATATTGGATTATTTTTAAATGAAATTCATTTTCATATTTCTTGCTTTCCATTTTTGTACTTCAGTAACTTGCATTTTTTAATATAGTTCCTAGTACATAATTAAATGACAGTTACAATCATTTTAAATAAAGGGGCAGGCAAAAGTATATTTGCATTTGTGAGTCCACGAAACACAATTTATTCTTATTTATTTATTGTTTATTTGTATTTATCTTATTATTCATCTATTTATTTATTATTACATTATTTATTATTAATCTACTTTTGCCCACCCCTGTATTACTACTATTATTACCCTCATTTACAAAGAGGAGGAAACTGAGGCTTAGAGAAGTTAAATAATTTGACAGACATTACATATCTGGTAAAGACTCGAAAGCCTTGCCCTAAAAGAGTGGCTTTTAAACTTTTGGCTCTGACAATAACAAGTACATTATGCTTTTTGACACTGTGTGTGTGCGTGCGCGCGCACACACACACAAAACCTTTCCTAAAATAACATAGACTTAGTGCTTGGTAAAGAAACTTGAAGTTAAAAATCCCCTGTTCTAAACTACAGTGCATGCCCAGTGTATGGGATGTTGTCTTCTAAGGGTGAATGTATCTCCTTATTGGTACTAAAGATTACATTTGTGTTCAATTTACTGTGTTCTGAAATAAGAGATAGTACTCAAAAGTTATAGGATCCTTGGGAGAGTGCGTTTCAAGGTCGAGTTGTGAGGAAATTGCAGGGGAGTTCAGATATGAATTGCTATAGCTAGAATATAGATAAGTGTTACATCATTGCTTCTCAGATTTCTTCACTGAAGTGCCCTGACAGATATGGGAATGTGTTCCAAAAGCAGCCTTTAAAAATAAAAAGTATGTATAGATTATTTTGCAATCTAGTAAACTATCTCAAAGACTAATGTGAATATGGCATTCTAATCAATAATGTAGTTTTATTTCTAATTTGAAATGTTTTAAATTATTTATGTTAGGAAAAATTAGAAAGCTCTTTATCCACAAAAATTATATCCTATGGCATTATGTGTCCCTAGCCCATGTGGTGCATTAATGGAGGTGTACTCTCTTGAGAGAGACAGCATTTGGGATACATCCAGAATGTGCTCCTGAGGCCAGGGGATGATCGTGCACTGCCGTTTTCAAACAAAAAGGATATGGATTCAGCAAAGAAGAATATAAACTTCTTGAAGTATAATAACAGTATAATCACACTGTAGGAAATTTGGGAAATGATGGGAAATACCGAAGAAATTTTCTTTTGTGCACTTATTTATATTAAAAGTATTATAAAGGCGAAAAGATAAAGTAGGGATCTTAAATTAAAAATGTGTTGTTTCTATAAAAGCTTCAGTAGATCATACAATTTATATAGATAGTGAATTACCTGTGTTGGAACAAATGCAGTTATGCTAATTGGCCTTCTATAAGAAATCTGCAATGTTGTGCAGAAAAGAAAAAAACTCAGAATCTCATCTCAATTTTGCCATTTACTTACGTAACTTAGAGTAGATCTTTTCATATGTGAGAGCATCTCTGCTAATGAAAACAGTAACCTTTTCCTATTTGTAAATTACTTTTGCATAAAAATTGCATATAAAGAGATATGTCTATATAAGTTTTGATTTACTTATAGGGAAAAGGGTTTTCTAGAGAATTGGAATAAAAAGGCAGACATGTATAGAAAAAGTTTTAGCAAAACCTTAGGGAGAGAAAGAAAGCTGAGGAAAATGAACATAGACCTTAGATTTGAAATGTCTAGGCCTGTTTTCGGAGATAAATGAGATCTGTATAAGGAGTATTATTAGCTAAGTTAAAGGTTATATAACCTATATATTGGGAAGTTATGTAAAATATCTACGTAATTAAAATCAGACCGAAAATTTGGGTGGTGGTGTATCAAATGAATTGCAAAATGCCCTTTTAATGTATTGGTTGTACCAAAATAATAAATTCACAAGGATGTTCAGATCATGTAGTGAGCAGGCGGAGAACCTAAACATTATTAAGTGATCCGGGGATGGAAAATAAGAGTTCATTATATTAGATCCTTTGCTTTTAAAAGCTAGGTATTATTGATATTCTGTCCATTGTTTGGTCATGCTTTCATTATTGCTTTCTTAATGAAGGTAAAGTAATTATAAGAGTTTTCATAGCTCTAATGTTGAAACAGTGTTTGGTACACAATAAACACTAGATGTTTGACAATATGCATTTAGATATGGCATCAGTCTCCTAACCTTATTTTCGAAGCTTTAAAACCTGTTCCTCAGTTGCAATAATAACCTTATTATCTTAGTTGGAGAGAGATTCCAGCCTGTGTCAGTACATCTCCAGCCTTTTGGAAACATCAAACTGTAAAGGAATTGTAGAAAAAGAAAACTTACTTTTATTACTAATTTTTAATTCATTCTCTCTCAGTTCTTTCAAAATGTTTCTGTTACATTACTGAAAGATATTTTTTCTATTAAAATTTTTCTTATTTCCATTTGCTACTATTTGGGCCTTTGACAGTCTAAAGCAGCAAATCCATTAGAAATGTCTGTGATGTTGGAAATGTTCTGTTTGTGCTATCCAATATGGTAGCGTTTAATGTGGCTATTTGTCTAATGAGTACTTGAAATGTGGCTTGAGGGAATGAAGAACTAAAATTGTAATTTTATTTAATTTAAATAGCCACATGTGGTTAGTGATTTCTGTCTAGATAGTATAGATCCTGTGTGTTTCTAATTCTTTAATCCTAGCAAAGTTTTGAAAACAATGAATGAATGACATGCTTTTTATTCAGTCTTACTTTTTGAAGAAAGTTCAAAAATATTTAATATTTAATAGCTTGAGGTAGTGTAGCTTTTTCCAAAGTGTGGAATTTGTCCTGCTATGTAAGACAATTGTAGTTTTATCAGAGACATGGCATTAAACTAAACTGACAAGTTTTTTTGTTTCTTAGGACTTTTTGTATTTTAATTAAGATATTTGCACACTTGTGTGTTTTTAATAAGGAAAGAGTAATACCAATCTCAGTCTCTGGTAGACAAGCCAATACTGTTTTATATTTACTGTATTAAAATTTTTGATACTATGTATTTGTGGCTTTTGATAGTTGTGTTTTTTTTTTGTTTGTTTGTTTTTAATTGGCTGTAGTGATTAAAATTTTTCCTTTTAGGAACAACATTTTTTTGGATAATATACATGATACACATATAAGGCAGAATGTTGATGAAGTTAGTAAATGTCAACAAAAACAAGGATGTTACATACCTAGCTAGTACGAAAATTGGATTGGTAAGGAATCAGGAGTCTTGCCATGCCACTAGTTTGCTAAGGCAGTCTGTTTTAGGTAAGGTTTCTGCTTTGGCAAAAAGGGAAGAGGATGGTTTAGAGTGAGAAGAGATTTTAAATTTTAAAATGTGTTTTATTATGTAATAAATTCTGATCATGTTTTTTTTTAATCATCACACAAGAATATGTTTATTGATTTATTGGGTTTTTTTTTTTTTGTTTTTTTTTTTTTGAGAGCGGAAGCGGGGAGGTGGGAGCGGGGAGAAAGAAAGGGAGAGAGGTATGGAGATGAGAGAGAAGCATCGATCCGTTGCCTTCTGTATACTCCCTGACTGGAGATCAAACCGCAGACTTTTGGTGTTCTTGATGACACTTCAGTCAACAGAGCAACCAACCCAGCCTAGGCAAGATTATAACATTTTGGATGTTAGCTAACATAAATTGAGAATTTTGCTGTATGTCAAACATGAATTACCTTATTTAATCCTTCACTCGTAATAGATTATACTTAACCCTCAATCCTTTTTAAAAAAACCTCTGGTACACCCATTATAAAATAACTCAGAGAATGTGATGTGCAGTATTGGAATATAGTCAATAATATCATAATAAATGTGTATGGTGGCAGAATTATTGTCATTACTTCATAAGTATATAAATGTTGAATCGGTATGTTACACAGATAAAACTAATACAATATTGTATGTCAACTATAATAAAATAAAATAAAATTTAAAAAACCTTCAGGTGACTCTGGCCGCGTGGTTCAGTTGGTTAAGAGCATCCTTATGTGCACTGAAAGGTTGCAGGTTCAGTCCCTGGTAGGGGCGCATAGAGGGGTGGCAAGGGGGACAGCCAGTGATGTTTCTCTAATCAGTGTTTCTCTCTCTACTCCTTTCTACCCCCTTTCTCCCTCCTTTTGTACTTCCTGTCTATAAAAATTGGTGGGAACATATCCTCTGGAGATGATTAAAAAAAAAGATGCTCCAGTGCACAGAATTGGGTTAATCTTTATCTTGGTTCATGCTGTTCTCATTGGTCTATGTATGGACCTCTGAAGTCTGTTGTGTTATTGTTTTACTTACTTGACAAATACCCAGTCACAGTATAATCTTAAGAACCAGGGCTTTAATGATAACTAACTTCTACCTAATGTGCATCTCATATTCCCTTGAGTTCTCAGAGGTCACTGTAACTGAGTTGTGTGTTTACCATTTCCTTCCTATTAAAAGAAGTTTTATCACATAGATGTATGCCTAAACAATGTCTCATTGTTTAAATATACTTGAACTCTGTAAAAAGAATATATTTACTTATATGTCAACACCTGGAACTTGATTTTTTCTTAATACATTACTAAGATGTATCTTTTTTTGGTATACTTTTTTTAAAAATCCATTTGCACTTCCATAGAATATTCAATTTTGTGAAGTTACCACTCCTGTTTTAAGGGTATTTGAATTGTTTGTAGGTATTTGCTATCATGAACATTATTACGTTATGTGAACATTTTTATAATGTGTTTCTGATACATATCTGCTAAATGTTTTCTTGAGTATATGTTTAGGCGTGAAATAGTTGGATTGTAAAATATGTTGTGAATTTTCAAGCTTATAAGATAATGCCAAATGGTGTTCCAATATAGTTCCAATTTGTACTTTTACTAGCAATGTAAGAGAATGTGTGGAAAATTGTACTTAATGGTGTTCTTTATTTACATTTCTATAACAGATAATTATGTTTGCCAATTTTTTTGAGTGTTTACTGTATGCCAGACAGTATTCTAAATACATGAATTAATAAATTCTTTTAATGCCACAACAACCTTTTTGGGTAAATGCTGTTATGTCCATTTATAGATGAAGAAATTGAAGCTCTATGAAGTTAAGCAAGTAAGTGACAGAGTTGGGATTTATACTTGGTCATGTTAGGCTGCAGAGTCCAGCCTCTTTATGTTCTCTTCCCCTTTCTCCTACCAATCTCTTGGCCTGTATGTACTTGTGATAGTGAGAGTTGGTTATTCTATCCTTACATTATTGTGTATTAGGATTGTCCATTGTATAGTCTTCCTTTAAAAAGCAATCTCTTATAGCACCTCAGTTTTCCTCAGTGTTAGCATGAGTGAAATGGCTCAAAATGAGTTCTAGCATTTTTGGCTCTAGTGCTTTGTAATTTGACCTACTCTGCTATACAGTTCATTATATTGAGAATAATCTGTTATCTGCATTTTTTCTATTTTTAGTATTAAAATGTGAAACTGATATGCTTTATTCTATTGGAATTTAATTCTTTTAATAGTAATATTTTAAATGTATTAAGTAGTTAAAAAATTCTGGAATGGATTTTAATGTAGACTGGTCTCCCCATAAACTTTTTTACATACATTGTGAACTGAATGAATTTTTTTCCTTTATAATACAGGATTTCTAGGTAATGGCCTTTAAGTAGTTCATTTATTAAGCCAGTCATCTTTCTTTATCAACTGCTAGATGCTCAGTAGATATTTTGTGTTTTCCCTTGTAAGTACTGAGTATTTTATAGTAACTTATTACTTTAAAATTGTAGTTTTGAGGGGGAGATTAGGGGGTTAAGGGGATTGAGCAAAAAGCATTCATGGACATGGACAACAGGGTGTGGTTGCTGGGGGGAAGGGGGCTTAAAGGGATTAAATGGTAATGGAAAAGTACAATAAAGATTAAATAAAAAATAAAATTATAATTCTAGTGTAGATGAGAATTTCTTTGCTTAATAATTGTGGAGTGAGAAAGTGCTAGACCCACTAGGGCAGCAGTTCTCAACCTGTGGGTCGTGACCCCTTTGGGGGTCGAATGACCCTTTCACAGGGGTCACCTAAGACCATCGGAAAACACATATAATTACATATTGTTTTGTGATTAATCACCATGCTTTAGTTATGGTTGGGGGTCACCACAACATGAGGGACTGTATGTATTAAAGGGTTGCAGCATTAGGAAGGTTGAGAACCACTGCACTAGGGTATTATCTAAACTCAGATGTTAAAATGTTTAGGTTCTCTAAAAACAGTGTTTAGGCCTCTTTTGTAGGCAGATTTCTTCTGATTTATATTTATTATGTGTATGCTGTTTGGTTTAGTGGTAGTTAAATGCTTCAGTGCACTGGCCACAAAAAGATCAATCACGCACATGTGTTGGAATGGTTGGCTGATACAAGCAGCCAAACAGATGGGGTTCAGGATGTTGCATCATTTATTATTAGTCAAATTTAGTCCATTTCCTGGATTTTACATTGCCCTTAGGTTTGGCAGTCATAAATGTTGATACTGAATAAAATAGCTACAACAAACACGAAGCATTTATTATATGCCAGAGAAAGGATTGGAACTAGCATTTTTGAGGTTTACTATATTCCGGGTATTAAGAGGCTTTTGGGATGTAGATGAATAAAATCTGCATGTTTGCCCTTTAGTTCTCAGTCTGATATTAGAACCAAATGATATGTTCTTTGATAATGAAGGACTTAGAAACATTGATTTTCTGCTAGGAGAAAATATAGTTTTCCCAGAAGAGAAGAAAAACTATTGAAAATAAAAATTACTACTTAAAAAAAAATACTTTACTCAAGGGTATGTTCATTTTACAGAGAGAGGAAGGTGGTACTGGGTGGGGGAGGTGAGAACCCTGGCTGTGAGAAATTAACATCAGTTGGTTCTCTCCTGTATGCCCTGACCAGGACAGAACCCACAACCTAAATATGCCCCCTGACCGGGAATCGAGCTCTCCCTTTTGTTGTATGGGACCAGTGCTCCAACCAACTGAGCAAAAAATTACTACATTTTGAACAGGCATTTTTATGAATTATGCTCAATTTTATGTATAATTCAATAGTCCTGTGATCTGACAAAGTAAATACAGTCTTAACTGTCTGATTTACTCTGAAGTTTGTATGGCAGGTTAGATTGCATAAGAGGGGTGAAAGGTTTAATGTTGACAGCTAAACCTTTAGAGCTGAGGGTCAGGTGAATATTGTGAACTGTCCTTTATAACTTTACCCTTTATGTATGGTAAGTAAAATTTCATATATGAATGATGTTTTATTATTTATGGGATGTTTCTTTAGCCTTTTAAAAAATTATTACTCATTTTCACTGAGCAAGAGCTTTGAAGTCAGTCATTTGTAACTAATTAGCCCACTTGGGTTAGGCTGTGACGTAAGACCATGAGACGTGTCATTCTAAGTCACAGAAATGGTCCAAACAGCCTAGATTTCTGATTGGAAGACTAGGGGTATTTTAGATGAAAGATACTGTGTGGCTCTAAACTTCACAAATAAATTTTCATAAACTCCCCAAACTGTAGTTTTTCTCCCTTTCCACTCAGTTACTTGTACTAAAACTTGGATATTTTTATGAGTGAGAGGTCAAGGTAGAAGTAGTAAGGGGATTAAGGAAACATGTGGTCTGTCATTGTCTCTTACCAGCGTAGGTAGGTAATCTTAAGAATTTTTTCACTCTCACAGTGAAACTTCGGGTCTCACATTCTCACATTTAATTCATTTCAGAAGACTGTTCAAAACAATTTGTTCAGAAACAGAATCTCCTCTGTCACCTGAGAGATTTCATACAGGTTTCTGCATGAAAAGGTTGTCAGGTCAGGAACCCAAGTTTTTTCTGACAACCAAGACTTTTGGTGAACAACTTGGTTGAAAACTGAATTGTTTAAGGTGGGAGACATTTGAGAAGAGCTGTCACTTAAAGATAAGTGGCAGTTACTGGTAAAATAAATATAAACTTAGTGTTCCTTCAGTAAATTCATATTTGTGTAATATATATTCATTTTCACTTTGAAATAGTTTCCGACCTATGTAAAAATAGGAAAAATACACAAAGAATAGCCAAATTTTCTTCAGCTGACTTTCCAAAATGTTCACCTCTAAATAACAGCCAAATCAGGCAATTAACATTGATATAATATTATCTTTTGACCTTATTTAAGTTTTATCAGTTATTCCACTAATGTTCTTTTTCTAGTTCAAGATACAATCCATTATCACATATTGTATTAAGTATCCATGTCCCCTTAAATCCAGAACAGCTCTTCAGTCTTTCTTTCATAAATATGAAAACTTTTTAAGATGGCCAGGTATTTTGTAGTATGTTCCTCAGTGTGGGTTTGCCTGATGCTCACTCTTGATTAAATTCAAGTTAAGCAATAGTCTAGAGTGATGGTGTCCTCATTCCTCAGATCATGAGGACCATGATGTTGATATATCCCATACTGATGATGTGAACTTTGATCATTTGGATAAGATGCTTTCTCAACTGGTAAATTTTCTTTTTAATAAGCATTTTCTGAGGAGAGATACTTTGAGACTATGTAAACATCGTATTTCCTGTTATACACTTGCCTGCTATTTTTAACATTTGTTGATGATTCTTGCCTGCAACAATTGTGATATTTGCCAAATGGTGGTTTTTCCACTTCCATCATTCCTTCTACTTCTATTAATTGGAATTCTATAGACAAGTTTTCTCCCTACATTTATTTATTTATTTGTGTCGGTTTGGGTTATAATCCTTTTCAATCATCATTTTGATACTGTTGCAGATTTGGCCATGGGGAACTCATCAAGTTGACTTCTGTGCCCCTTTGACAAGTTCCTTCATTTTTTGAGCACTTCTGTTTTGGCCTTACAAGATGTTCCAGGCTCATCTCATATTTTCCCTGCTCCAGCTTTTAAGTCATCCCATTTATCCAAGGAACTCTCTTTCCATTTATTGGAACTTATATTTAGAAACTATTATCTGATGCTAGGTATGCTCATTGGCATTAGTATGACGTTGACGATACCAACCTACTTTTACAGTTGAAGAAAACTAAACTGAGGGTTTAAAGTCTTTTTCATAACACCCAGATAAAAGTGATGGAGTTGGTACATACACTCTGAACTTCTCAGCCCAAAGTCCAGGTTTTCCACTTACTCTCCATAGTATTTCTTCCTTACGTTTGGCTCTTCCATCAATTTTGTTATTTGTCTTTTCTGGCAAGGACAGGGCATAATCTAATTCTAGTATTCAGGAAGATTATTTGCTAATAATAGGTATAGCCATTTCCAAACAGAAAAGTAATTGCAATTCTAAAAACACTTATATGCATGCATGGATAATGCAGTGTGTTAGACTTTGGTAGTATATTAATATGTACTTTTTTTGAGGGTGGGCATTGTGCTGAGAATTTTTGTTTACTGTGTCTCCTTTTCTCCTCTGCAGTTAAAGGGTAGAGGTGGTGGTATGGCTGTTGTAAATTCATTATCCATGAATCCACATGGCTTAGTGATATATATTATATTTAAATATATACTACATAAATATATATGGTATTTAGATTTACATATATTTATGTGCCACTTTTAAGTACACTGTCATTTCATAATTTCAGTAATATATAACCATTAAATGATATGTGTTGACCTAGCCTATATAAGTACTTTATGTTTTTGCTCTTAATTCTCATAATTTAAGTCTCTTTGCCCATATTCCGCATGAGCAAAGAGACTTAAGTGACTTGCCTAAGATCATAGGCTTAATAAATATTATAAGGTAGATTTAAATTCAATTTTTACACTCCCTACTATGTGAAGTACTGTTTCTATAATATATTATGTTCAGGCTTTTAGAGTATTCCTTAGTTCTGATGTTGAGGATTTGGTGAACAAATCTATTTTGTACACCTTTGTGGGGGGCTTTGAGTTCATTCTGCCAAGGTTGAAGGCCCAGCTCTGTAACTTAACTAGTTTTGTGATCTTGAACTTGTGAAAAACTGCATCTATAAAACGAGGATAATAATTACACTTGCTTTGGAAGGTTATTGTGATGAGTAAATGTAATTTATGTGAAGTGTTGAATTGTTGTCTGCATATAGTAAATACTGAAGTGTTAACTGCTTATTACTGTCAGTAGTAGAAATCCTAATTAATTGATTGAAAAGAAACATTAGAAGTTCATAGTATAGAATGAATACTAAATAGTAATGTGACAAATGTTTAGGGTGGACTACCTGGGATAATTTTCCAAGTTTTGTTATTTCATGAAATCAGATTTAGAATGAGAAAGGATTTTGATTAAGTAACATCTTGTCTAATTTTTTGGTTGAGGGTACTAAGCCTGGAATGACAAAATAACTTGCCCAAAATATTACAGTTGCATATGTCAGTCTCATTGTAAACTTTAGTTTTGTGACTATTAGTTCAGTGTTCTCTCCATTGTTGATTTTTTTCCCATCATATGTCCCTGAAAACCCCTGTCTCTATGAAGAGAAGTAATTTATTTGGGAATGTCACCTTTATCTTTACGAATCGTTGATACCAGTATCAACACTGATTTCTAAAATATAACCAATGTAATTTGGAAAAGAAGTATATAATCTGCCTTTTTAAGGGAATATGATAAGCATAATAATGTTTTAATTGAAATCTCTTCAATAATATGAGCTAAAGGTCAATGAAAAAAGCTTCTCTGAAAGCATGTTATTCAAATTCTCATGCTAGCCTCTAGGGTCTTGGCACAAAATAGGTTTTTTAGCTTCTGGGTGAGGTACTTACTGGTTTATTTTTTTAGAAATGTAAAAGAGACAGAAAAATACAAAGAAGGTAATCAATCATCTGTATCCTTATCATCCAGAATTAATCAGTTATCTTTATCCCAGGTTTGTTTCTGTTTTTTAATCTGTTGTTTTGTGGTGGTAATTATATCAGTAATTGAATTAGGCTATTAAATTTGTTTTACCTAAAGATAGATAAGAAATGAAAATGTTGTGGTATTTTATTCTTGGTTATTTAGGACATTTGGTTGGGCACTGTACTCATTAAGTTAATGAGTCTGTATGTGAACCTGCAAACTACATTTACTTTGATAAGCAAAACTTTTTAAACGCAAATGAGTTAGAATGAATAAGTGTAAATTATTTAGCGTCTCTTATGACTAAAAGAAATATACTTACATTGTGAATTCTTGACCATCATTCAGGAATATAATTGTAGAATGGATAGCACATTAAAGGGAAAGCAATGAATCACTGCTATGAGTGAGCTTAGTTCATCACCTACCATCTATATCTAAAAGGTTATTTTTTTTCCCTTATATATCATAACCATTATGATAAATTCATAATATATTAGTACAATGAGATGTTTAGAACGTAAGGTAAGATGAGGAAAAGTCATAGGAACTTGTCAAGTTGATCTTGGTGAATAGTTGATTAATGAAAAATACTAGATGTCTCCAAGTAATTGAAAGCATCAAATATTAGGAGTAAACTTTCCTTGTCCCTGAGAATAAAACTGGAATCAATAAATGGTGGTTTAAAAAGGGAAGGGATGTAAATATTTGTTTTATATAAAAGTCAGTTTCGTAATGATGTGATTTGACTGATAATGGAATGGCCTGTCAGGTGAACCTTGGGAGTTTCTCAACTTGTTATTTTGAGCCTGAGACAGAAAGGACTGAGCATCTGTGTGTACAACTTTTCAAAGGGGGAGTGCCATGTTCTTTCAGGTTCCTTATAACTGCCTAGGTTATATACTTTTAATTTCCATGCATGTAATACATATGTTTTTGAAGGGCCCACTTTGTTATAAATGTACATTTTTTTGTATAAAATGCATAGCTTTAGAGAAATACCTTATAGTTTGAGATTTATGGAAGAAGAAAATATTGTCAATACCCACTAGTCTTTTGGTTTAAGGAAAGCACATACACTCAGTTTATGTTCATGCAATTACTGAAAAATTTAAATGTAAAATTGATACTTAGTTTTGAATATTTTCTCCTTTAATAGAAAGAGGACTCTAATAGGGCAAAAAGAGTGTTTTTGTAGGTGTTTTAAATTTATGGAGTATCTATGAAATTTACCTATGGAATGAAAAAGCTTTCACTTCTTGTTGTAAGTGACCCTGCTTTTTGAATTATCAGATTCCATTGGACACCAGCATTACTGAGATTAAACATGGTCCATAATATTCCATATGGGTTCTATAATACATCTTGGGGGAGTGAATATGTATTTATTCTATATGCATTAAGCATTACCTTTTCTGCTCAAGAAGCGATGGATACTGTCTTTGATTCATTCCAGCCATGTCCATGTAAAAGCTACTGACTTACACAGATAAGCCATGTTCAAATGGCTTGTGTTTTCGGACTTTGGAAACTTGAAAATTCTTATCTATATCTGTTTCTTAATATCAATGGGAAATGAATCCTGTACATCTTTACTGTAATTTTTATTCATTACAACTTTTGAAATGAAAGTACATAGGTTATAATTTGATTCATAATGATTAAAATTCATCTGGTGATGGTCGTTTTTATTTTGCCGTTGCCTGCTTTTTCTTTCTATTTTTCTTCTTAAAGATTATACTCTTTGGTTTTAGAAGGGGAAAGGGAAGCACCAAGAGAGGGAGAGAAACAGTGATGCGGGAGAGAAACAGTGATGCGAGAGAGAAACATTGAATTGTTGCCTCTCCTGTGCTCCTGAATTGGACTGAACATGTGCCCTCACCGGAATGGAACCCATGACCTTTTACTTTGCAGACCAGTGTTCAACTAGCTGAGCCACACCAATTGGAACTTTTCTTTCTTTTACAGTTTAGCATGCCTTGTAATTTTTTCTTTATAGTTGACTTGATGTACTGGGTAACAAGGACTGCTGTAAATAGGCCTTTAATAGTGTAGTGGTAGTGTCAGGATATGGGAAGTGCTTTATAGTCCTATTATTAGATCTCACATTCCCCTGCCCAACTTTATTGAGGTACGATCAATAAATTATTTATACTTAAAGGTGTATAATTTGATGTTCTACATTGTGAAACGATCAGGCCAATCAATCTAATTAACATATCCCCCACAGCTGTAAGAACATTTAAGATGTACTCTGTTAGTAGATTTCAAGTATAAAATACAGTATTGTTAATTATAGTTACATCACTGCACATTCTGTCTCCAGAACTTACTTAGGTGTTTGTTTCTTTGTGATCTTGTGTCTCTGGATTGTGAGTTTTGTAAGAACATTTAAGATGTACTCTGTTAGTAGATTTCAAGTATAAAATACAGTATTGTTAATTATAGTTACATCACTGCACATTCTGTCTCCAGAACTTACTTAGGTGTTTGTTTCTTTGTGATCTTGTGTCTCTGGATTGTGAGTTTTTCAAGTACTTTTTATTCTCCCTAACCTCTTTTAGGTAGGAGAGGATGGTCGGAGGGGGCTGTAGTTGAGTATTTCCTTTCCCCTAGGTTAGTTGGGTGCTGATAAAACTCCAGGACATTGGGTTCTGGTTAAATAGATTCTGCTGAGGGCAAACTTTGTTAAATAGAGTGCTCTGATATATTGGGTTAGCCAAAAAGTTCGTTTGGTTTTTTTCCATAAGTTGGCTCTAGTAGCACTTAGTTGTCTTTAACTTCATTCGAAATGATATTGTTAGGTTGTATTGTGACAGCTGTTATAACAGTGTGCATTAAGAAAAAAACTTACCAAAGTTGGTGAATTTTTGTGTAACCATTTTAACATTGAAGATTAAAGAAAATATGCAACATTTTTGGCATATTAATGCTTTGTTATTTCAAGAAAGGTAAAAACGCAGTTGAAACGCTGAAGAAGATTTGTGCAGTGTATGGAGAAGGTGTTGTGACTGATCGAACTTGTCAAAAGTGATTTGTGAAGTTTCATGCTGGGAGATTTCTCACTGGGCAGTACTCTGCAGTTGGGTAGATTAGTTGAAAGTTGATAGCAATCAAATCCAGACGTTAATTGAGAATAATCAACGTTATACCACTTGAGAGATAGCTGTGACATACTCAAAATATCCAAATCAATGAAGTTATTGGAGAAAATAAAAAATGTGTCTTTTTATTTTAAAGAAAAAAATGAGTGGACTTTTTGGCCATTCCAGCATTTCAGAATGCTTCCTTTCCTCTTTTCCTTCTGGAAGCATGAAGGGTCTTTCCCTGATATTAGCTATAAGAATTTGGTAGATCTCCAAGAGGTAAAACTTACAAAAGTGTGTGGCACTTCAATGACTGGGTCTCCTTGGAGTTTTTATGTCATTACTATTTCAAGTTTTCCTGTCGTGGCATTGTTTCCCACAGAGGTCTGTGCTCTCTGCTGTTGGGTTCTGCCCCAGTAAGTTTTGGATTCTCTGTATTAGTTTGCCTGTATCACCAATTTGGGGGGCAGCAGTTTGTCCTTTGACTTTACTTATCTTATGAATCTAAGAAGAGTTACTGGTTTTTTGATTGGTTCAGCCTTTTACTTGTTGTTAGGACAGATTGGCAGCTTCCATACTTCTTACAGGATGGATTGGAAACTGAAACTCCTCCTTACTTTTATAATAATTTGCTTGTGTTTTCTTGGGTAAACAATTATATAATGTACAAATAGGGTAATTTATAAATTAATATTTATATTTTATTTCTCTTCCTCTCTTGTCTTAATGATGTTACCTTTTAATTTTTAATGCCTTCCTAGTAATATCCTATATCTGGCTATAATAGAAATGCCTCATGTGTTTCACTTTGAGGTATGGTAATACTTATCGCAATTTTAACAGCCTTTACCATATTAAGGAGTATCTTTCTAATATTTTTTTACCAAGAATATTTTCAAGAATTAGTGCTGAATTTAAGGTGTTCTTTTTTTTTAATTTTTTTAGTATCATTCAAGGTAGTAAAGTTTTTCTAAAATAGTGGCCCTCGGTTCCTAGTTTAGTTCCCTTTTCAGCATTTGAATCTTGGTACAAACTATATAAAAGTAATACGGTCCCACTTAATTAAGTTTATCAAATTTTAAGATTCTACTTCTCCTCTCTGTTTCTATGTATTTTTTCATACTGCACATTGTTTTATTGCTACTTATGTTGTCCGTAATGCTATTTAATAATGCTATTTAGATGATGAACTACTTAAGGAAATAGGAGCCCTTTGCATAAAATAATTTTCTGACAGGAAAAATCATTCTTCCTCTTCCTTCACTTTTACCCATCTCTCTAATTTGCCTTTACTCATCCCTCAGCTCTCTTACGATTCAGAGTGTACCTTGTTCCTGTAAAGACCAGTCATTCTGAGATCTGCAGTGGTCTTCTCTGAATGACACAAAATTGAGCAAAGTTCTGTATGTATGGTTTTTGCTTGAATTCTAACAATGTACGAGCCAAGACCAAAGTCAAAGAGGTGCTCATCCGTGAGATGCTCTTCGCCGACGACGCAGCTTTGACATCACACTCCGAAGAGGGACTCCAGCAGCTAGTCACTTGCCTTTCCCATGCATGCAAGGAGTTCGGACTAGCCATCAGCCTGACGAAGACGAACGTTATGGCTCAAGGCACGGGGACTCCCCCATGCATCACCATCGACGGGTACACCCTGGAGGTTGTCAACGACTTCACTTACCTCGGGTCCACCATCTCGAGCTCTCTGTCAGTCGACTTGGAGGTCAACCGGAGAATCGCCAGGGCAGCCACAGTTATGGCCAAACTGAACCGGCGAGTGTGGAACAATTCCAGCCTCACTGAGAAAACCAGACTGCGCATCTACCAAGCCTGCGTACTCAGCACTCTCCTCTATGGCAGCGAGACGTGGACCACCTACGCAAGGCACGAAAGGAAACTCAACAGCTTCCACATGAGGTGCCTGCGACGCGTCCTGCATGTCGCCTGGCAGGATAAGGTCCCCAACACCGAGGTGCTGAAGCGAGCCAACATGAGCAGTTTGCATGCAGTTCTTAGTGAGAGACGCCTCAGGTGGCTCGGCCATGTCAAAAGAATGGATGCAGGCCGTATTCCCAAAGACCTCCTCTATGGCGAGCTAGCAGAAGGCCAGAGGATGACAGGGCGCCCAAAACTGCGGTTCAAAGACATCTGCAAAAAGGACATGACACGCAGTGTCAACAGCAGCAACAACAGCCATCTGCCTTCACCTATAACAAGTGCGGCAGGGATTGTCACTCCCGAGTCGGACTGCACAGCCATTCTCGGCGGTGCAGATAGACTCTCAGGAAGCTACGCCATCGTCTCTCGAGACGGACGGCTGCCGATGACGATGATGTCATTAGAGTTGCTTCTGAAGTCTTTTATGTTTACTTAACCCAAGTAAAAATTACCTGACCACAAGGGCACAGGAAATAAGGAAGGGAGCCAAGAGGAGGAAGGTAGAGGAAGCTAGGAAACTGAAATTTTCCTATTTTAATCTTAGGACTAAAATTTTATAAAACATTTTATTGTCTTTATGGAGGCTCCTGTATGACACGTTAATAAGTTGAGACTAAGATTGGGAGCTTGTATGCTTTTCTGCTCATTTACTCAAAAATAACATGCATATTTAGTGCTTACCTAAAGTCTCATAACATACAACTCAACACAATAATGAGCAAGGAGAGAATGGTCCCTGTTCACATGGAACATAACTTCTGTTAATAGGAGACAGACAATAAATACTTAGAGAAATGATTAGATAAGATTGTAAGGAAAATAAAACCAGGAAAAGAAATAAAGCATAATAGAATTAGGGTGGAGGGAAGCTGGGTGTTGGAACTAGTTTAGACTGGGTGTATCAACTTAGAGGAGGATTCATGTCGGCTGACACTTACGGAGGCAGCCAATGGAATACCTTAGGGGAGCATCCACATAAAGGAAATAGGAAGTGCAGAGGCCCGGGGGTGGATGTAACTAAGGAATAGAAAGAGTGCTGTGTGGTTGGAGATGGTATTAATGAATTAGGTGAGAGTCAAAGAGGTGTGTAGTCTTGTAAGTTATGGTGAGGGACTATTAATAAATTCTATAGCCTTGACCTGTGTGACTCAGTTGATTGAGTATCCTCTTGCAAAGTAAAGGGTCAATGGTTTGATTCCTGGTCAGGGCACATGCCTGGGCTGCAGCCAGTCCCCAGTTGGGACAAATGCAAGAGGCATTCTCTCACATTCGTGAGATGCTTCTCTCACATATCGATGTTTCTCTCCCTCCCTGTCTCCCTCCCTTCCCCGCTCCATAAAAATAATAAAAAGATTTTATGTTGCCAGGCTGTCTTTAATCAATATTTTTGCTTTGTCTGGAGTTTTTGTGTTAGGGCTTTCCTTTGGAACTTAATGTTTAAGATTATTTTAAATCCCAAGACATGGGTAGCTAGTTATATTGCTTGAGGTGATAGGAAAGAAATTATTCTGAATAGAATTTTATAGTGATCACCTTCTGTTAATTTACTCAAAATTAAGATTAGTTTTATGGTTTGCTAATATTCCTAAATACTGCTACACATCAGTACTATTTCAGAAATTTAAAATACAGGTCTGCTAAACCTCATCCCTTAGGAATCAGGGAATGGATCTTGGGAATCTGTGTTTTTAAAAAGTTCTCCAGATAATACTTGTAGAGCTAATACTCAGACATGAATTTAGGAACCTCTGAGCCAGTGTAATATTTATCTAGAACAATTTTGGCCACGATTCCTAGGCACTTTGTGATCATTATTAAATGAATTTTCTGGGATTTTGCAAGTTTTATATTTCATGTTTAAGAGCAAAGTGTATTCTGAAATGAAAAATATATTAATGTGACAGTTTAAGGAATTCAGGATAAAGTACTAATTGGTTCATTGTTCTTTCTTATTGCTTGCATTATTTGGGAGATCCTAAAATATGCTTTGTTTGTCTGGTTTTCTAGTTAAAAAATAGGTAAATGCAGTGGTAAAAATGGATAAAACCAATTTATATTTCTATTGAACTAAAAAAGATAATTCTTTGTGTAAGATGTGAAACCAGACCACATATAAATGAGCCAGTATTTAAAAAATCAGGAGATTCATATAGGCAGGATTTCTTAATACTGAGCCTTCATTCTTTTAAGGCGGCAGCTGCTGAGAGTAGAGTGTTAAAAGTGTTCCCTTTACATGGCCACAGCCCCCACCCCTACAAGTGTTGTGAGCACTGAAAGCAATAATCTTTTGTGTTTGTTTTTACTTCTGTTTAAAACCTGAGGTAATATTATAGGTATCAGTATAGGCTGAATCTGAATCTTCTGTGAAGTGAATAGATATAAAAAACACAAACATTTATTTATAGCTATTATTTTCTAAAAGGCAGACTATCCCAATTAAAATGATTTGGCTTAACAAATTGATATTAACAAAATGTGAACTGTTAGTTTATTCTCTATTATTGGAGAAATGAGTATTCCACATTTATTCATATGAATTGATTAGTACATTTGCATTCAAACCATACTTCCAATAAACTAGGGTACTCTTTTGCACTTGTAAGACAAAACTATTTATCTTGGCTTTTATTATATTCCTCAGATTTTCTTGCCTATCTTGAGTCTCTGACTCATCACTGACTCCTTTCTTCCTTAAAATAATCATTTTAAAGCTCAGTTTCAGTGGTATATTCTTTTCTTTTACACAGGCTTCTGATTCACTCTTGAAGCTTTCATTACCAGAATTAATCACTTATTCCTCTGAACTCCGAAGGCAGTTAAAAAAAATTCGTCCTTATTATTTATTCAATTTACTTGTATAGTGAATTTTCTGAGTCCAGGGACTGTGTCTTACTCATTTTTGGATACTTCCTGTTTAAAATATTTGGCTTGTAAAAGACAACCAGTCTGTCCACCCATTTATCAAACATCTGTTATGTGCTAGCTTCTGTTGAATTACTTATGCTTTCCATGGCTTTTAAGTTATTTTCTTTGAGTGTTCTTATCACACTTGACATCTGAACTCTTATTCTATATTGACAACTTTTCTACATCCTTTACACTATATATAGCACCACTGGACTGAACCTTTACAAGCCTACAGTCTTGGAGTTTATCTTTGACTCCTGTATTTTTTAGTACCTTCCTTTTCTTACTTTCATAGTACTTGTTCTGTATTTTGTTGAAAATAGTAAATATAGGATTCTGCCTGCTACTTCTCTCTATAAAGACGCTGCTCTATTCCTAGGCTTCATTACTGAAATAGCATTTGGATTCAAATAGCATCTTCCTAGCTGTCTTTCTGTCTCTGCTTCTGACTATTCCAAGCTTTCCTGATCCTATTTTTCAATATAATTATTTTTACATACTAATATAACGATACGCCCCTCTGCTCAGAAGCCTGGAATAGTTCCCTTGTAAATACACAAGGCCTTCACCAGTAGATTCCTATTTAGTCTAAATTATTTTTGTTGTTTTCAGTAATCTTTCTAGCAAGAATAACATATATATTGCATATGCTTGTGTCCACTTTCATGATGTGCCACTCACTTTGAATGATTTTTTACTTTATCTTAAATCCATTCCCATGTTCCCTCCTTCGATATTGTAGTGACCATTGTTGTTTTAGTATGCCAAGAATACCTTGATTCTTCTGTTAAGAGTGCCCTACTTTTGGGGGAATCATCCCTTCTTCATTTTCAGGCCTTTTGATTTGGTTGAGTTGACCCTCTGTGGGATGGTTGGTTCAGAGATTATCCAGTAACCCAAACCATACAAATCAGAGACAATGAGACTCAATTCCAGCACTTTTGAATTCTTGAGAAGAGATCCTATGACTATAAGGGTGGGGGGATAAATAAGTGAACTTAACCAGACCAACTTTAAAATGAAGTCAGTTTTATTTAAAATTAAAACGCTTTCAGTTTGAGGCATTGTTAGTACACTTAAAACAACTTAATCAGGGATCCTGCTAAATTTCCTATATTGGCAGTTGAATATTGGGTCCACTTGCAGGCAGGCGTGTGTGTGTGTGTGTGTGTGTGTGTGTGTGTGTGTGTGTGTTTACACATGTGCTAGGGAGATTGCTTTTTCACTTACTCTACAGGAATCCAGCAGTTTCTTGGAACCCTGAAGAATGAGATAAAATAATTTATTTTTTGAGTAGAAGAGTACATATAAATGTAAATGCTGTTTTTTTGTCAGTGAATTATATCAGCCATTCACTTGCTTGGTTTTAGTGGTGATAAAAAGCAAAGACTTTCTATTCAGACCTTTTTTTGATTCCTTGCTCTATCACTACTATATGTAATTGAGTATGGAAAAATTGAGAGGTTAAGCAAATCTCAGTAAGAAAAACTAGCTCTGAAACTGAATCTGAGTCATTTTAGTCTTAACTGGAGGGGTGTTATTGCTAGGGTGTCTTTGTTTTGATCCCCAAATGTCTCCCTGTTCTTTTGGTTAATTGGCATTTGCCAAGACTTTCTCCTTCAGAAGACTTGTTTCAGAGGAGTGTATGTCCTGCCTTTCTACTTTTAAATAAATCTGCTTTGTGTCAGCACAAAATTGACTAGCAGGTCTTGTAAACTCTCTCACCTGCTGTCTTTCCCTACGCCAGATACATATTTGATGTTCTTTCAAAATGTTCTATCACACTCCACTTTTTAAATAAAATGCTATTAGAATTTCTTCCACCTCTGTCAATGACATTTTAGGTGATGTTTTGTTGGAGGCTATCTTATATGTTAAAAGCAGCAGTGCTTTTCAGATTTACAACTCAGATTATTAAAAAATGACTAGTCATTTCTTACTAATTTTTATTTTTAGACAGAATGTTATTTTAATGAATAAATTACACATAAGCAATATCAATATTTAGTTGACATTAATAAAGTGAATTACAACGAGAAAACAGGTCTTTAAATAAGATATATATGTAAATGTGTTTCCATAAACTTAACAGTTTTACGTAGTAATTAAGACTACCAAATCTATTCTCCTTCCTTATAGAAAAAAATTACTTTTGGTTAACTTCTTAAGCTCTGGTTTTCTGGAATCTTGATGAAGAAAAATTGCTAATTGTATTAGGCAACATTGTGGATTGGTGAATATTACATGGACCTGGAGGATTGTGAATGAACTCCAGTAGTGCCCCCTGATCCATGAGGGATACGTTCCAAGACCCCCAGTGGATTTCTGAAACTGAAGATAGTACCAAATCCAATGTCAGCTGTTTTATACTATATACGTATACCCGTGATAATGTTTAATTTATAAGTTAGGCACAGTAAAAGATTATAATAATAACTAATAATAACCTAGAACAATTATGACAGTAAAATAAAGATTACTTTAACACAAGCACTAAAATACCACGATTGTCTATTCTTATAACAGATGGCTACTAAGTTACTAAAGGGCAGGTAGCATATACAGTGAGGATACACTGGGCAAAGGGGTAATTCACTTATTTGAGTGGGATGGAGTAAGGCAGCATAATATTTCATCACTAACAACAGCACACAATTTAAAATTTATGAATTTTTTTCTCAACTTTTCCATTTAATATTTTCATACTGCAGTTGATTGCAGGTAACCGAAACCTCAGAAATCAAAACCATGTATAAAAAGAGGGGACTACTGTATGTACCTGGTGGAAAACCAGAGCTTTGGTCTGCCCTGTGTGTGGTGTATTCCTTTATCTGTGTATATCCCTTGCCAGGACTTAAAGAAATTTGTCCACAAGACTATTACGAGATAATTTTAGCCCCTGTATGGAGCGCAGGGCTTTTAAGCCTGGAGTGACTTTTACCCATGGGGTTTTATTTTTTCATAACCTAACTATCAATTGAGGAGCTAAAGAATAGCCCCAAGTTGCTATGAGGGCTCCTGCTGAGGAGAAGACTTGAAGTTGCCCTGCTTTGTTTTCTGTTTTTGTTTGTTTGTTTTTTGTCTTGTTTTGTTTTGAGTGAAGGATGCTAAATAGCCTAATTCAGGTTGTATGGACTTTGATTATTTAGTTCAACTGAAAACCATCCACTAAGAGTGGAAATTACAGATATCCTTTTGGTATTATCACTGTCTGCATGTGAAATATTGTTTATTAGTTGTAATAGGAAGAGAGTTATGGTGGAACAGGTAAATATTGAATGTCAAGTTCTTACTCTACATGAGGTACTATGGATGGTACAGGGAAGTTTAAGGTGTGGTAAATAGAAGTTTGAAGTTAAATAATAGAAGCTTATGTTAGAGGAATCATAAGCATAGTAACTACCTAATGAAAAATATAAATGATAAATACATTGAATTCATCAGAAGGAGAAACCCTTATAACCTCTTGAAGCCAAGATAAGAATTAAATGTGGGTTTTTAAATACAGAGGCGTATAAAGAACATTCCAGGAGAGAAAATACAATCAAAGGTAATAATTGCATATATTTTGTTTCTTAGGCAGGTACTTCAGTTTATTAAAAAGGAGAAGGTACTGGGGATTAGCTACAAATGCTATATACTAGAAAGTGAGCATTCCAGATAGAATGTCTTTCAATATAATAAGCTCACCTGATAACTTATTTTTGTAAGCTTCCCCGTCCAATATGGTAGTTGTTAGCTATATGTAACCATTAGGCACTAGTCAGATTCATCATGGGCTGTATATGGAAAATGTGCACCAAGTTTTGAAGACTTGATATGAAAAAATATATAAAATAGCTAGTTAATTATATTAATTTTCTATTAAAATAATGTTGGATACATTGAATTAAATAAAATATACTATTAATATTAATCTCATCTGTTTTTAGTTTTTAAAAAATTGAGGTGCAGTTCACAAATTTAACCATTTAACAGCTATAACCATTTTAAACTGTACAATTTAGTACATTCACAATGTTGTGCAACCACCATCTCTTTCTAGTTCCAACACATTTTATCACCCTAAAAATAACCCCCCCAAAACCATATCCATGAAGCATTTACTCCCTTTTAGTCTCACCCTTAATTCACTGGCAATCACCAAGCTGTGTTTTTACATTTTATATAAATGGAGTCATGTAATATGTGACCTTGTATGTGTGGCTTCTTTCACTTAGAATTATATTTGGGAGGTTCCACATTGAAGCATATCAGTACTTCATTTTATATAGATGATGCTCTATTATTTAGTTAAAGTGCACTTACATGTAAAGTCATTACTGATAATGAAGTACTTTTGTCATTTTGCGGTTTGTATTTTGTGTATTTCAAACCATTTCTGTTCTTTATTTCCTCCATTTCTCCAGTTTTGTGCATTGGATTTTTTGTTGTATTTTTAATTCCCTTCTAATTTGTTATTCTATATTTTTTAGGTTTTTTTTTTTAGTGGTTATGATGGGGATTACAAATAACATTCTAAATTTATAACAGCTTCGTTTAAATTGTTACTAGCTTAGCTTTAATAAGATGTAAAAATTCTACTTCTATACAATTCTTTACTCCCTTTTATGTTGTCACAAATTACATTTTATACATTAATATGACTTGTTAATATAGATTTATACGTAATGGACACAAAAAGAAGTTACAAGCAAAAATACTCTAATAATGGGTTTATATTTACCTATGTAGTAACCGTTACCAGAGTTCTTTATTTTTTCATTAAGTTTATGTTAAATACTCATTTTAGCACTTGTAGAGCTGATTTACTCCCACTTATCTGAGAATGTCTTAATTTCCCCTTTACTTTTGAAGGATAGTTTTGCTGTATGTAATTCTTCGTTGATAGTTTTTTCCCAGCCCTCTAAATATGTTATCTCACTGCCTCTTGCCTCCATTGTTTTCTATGAGAAATAGACTCTTAATTTTATGGAGATTCCCTTGTGTATAATGAGGAGCTTTTCTCTTGCATCTTTCAACACCTTGATTATTTATGTGTCTTGGTTTCTAGCTCTTTATTCTTTTTGATGTTTAACTTCTTAGATGTGTAGATTTATATCTTCTATCAAATATGAAAAGTTTTTTGGCCCTTATTTCTTTAAATATTCTTTCTTTCCCATTCTCTTTTCTTCTGAGACTGCCCATCACACACGTGCTGGTATGTTTTATAGTGTCCTATGGATTTCATAGGCTCTGTGTCTTCTGCTTCATTCAGTTTTCTTTCTGTGCCTCAGACTGGATGATTTCAGTTTATCTTTAAGCTTACTAATTCTTCTCCCTGTTCAAATGGACTATTGAAACCTTCCAGTGAATTTTTTATTTTAGTTACTGTACTTATTAGCTCCAGAATTTCCGTTTGGTTCCTTTTTATAACTTGTGTCTTTACTGATATCTTCTATTTGTTCATACATTGTTTTCCTGGTTTCCTTTATCTCTTTAAGTATATTTAGGAAAGTTGATTTAAAGTGTTTGTCTAGGAAGTCCAATGTATGTGTTTCCTCAGGAACAGTTTCTGTTAATTTCATCTGTGAATAAGCCAAACTTTCATGTTTCCTCATACACGTAAATTTTTGCTGGAAACTGAACATTCTGGATATTATAAAAACTCTGGAAATTAGGTATTTTAGGGTTTGTTTTTGTTGCTGGCTGTGGGATGTAGTTGTTTAATTACTTTTCTAAACTATTTTTTGTGAAGTATTTATTCTTTTCCATGTGTGGCATCTGAAGTCTCTGTTTCTTTAGCCCATGGTCAGTCTTGTATTGACAGACTTCCTTGAACACAGAAGCTAAAAAAGAAAGAAAGAAAAGCTCTCCCAGTCTTTGCAGATTATCATTGTATCAAGGTACTCCTCAGTGCTTAGCCAAGCCCTTTACAACTTTGCCTTACCCTTACTTCCTTCCTGCTTGTGCTGACCTAGATGTCAGCCCAAGATAAAACTTAGGGTCTTCTCAGATCTTTCCTTAATGTGTGTTGTGCCTCGGGTGTACATGTGGCTTTCTGAATTCCCCAATATATGGCATCAGTTTTGGTTGTTCTAATTACCTTAAGAAATAGTCTCCCTACCCCTGACCGGTGGCTCACTTGGTTGCACATCAATCTCAAAGTGAAAGGTCGCCAGGTTGATTCCTGGTCAGAGCACATGCCCGAGTTGTGGCTGGTCCCAGGTTGGGGTGTATGCAAGGGTCAACCAATTGATGTTTCTCTCATATTTCAATGTTTCTCTCCCTTTCTCTGTCCCCTTCCCTATAAGTAAACAAAGAAACAAATAAATTAAATTTAAAAAAAAAGAAAGAAAGAAACATCATCTCCAGCTTTTGTTGACCTCTGTAATATTTTGTCCTTGGCAGCAGCTGTTGTTTGTTTGCTTTACAGTGTGTTTGAGGAACACATGCCTGTGTTGATCCTTCACATAGCTCCAGACACAACTCATTGAGACTAAGGTCTGTTCTGCTCTCTCTGGAACCAGGGACCAGGATCCCATGCTGAGAACATTGGTTGCCATCTTCAAGGCCACTGCTGAGGTGTGGGAGTGCAGAATGGGCCAATGACAAGTAAAAGTGCCACAAAGCTTTCCTATCATTTAAGTTGCCTTTTTGATTTAGCATTTCCTTGGTCTTTCTAATCCTTTGACTATTTTCTAGAGTTCTGACAAAGTAGAGTCTGACAATTTTTGCTCTTTTTTAGTATTTCTGTTGAAGGATGGGCCCTTGGAGCTACTTTCACTGCCATCTCCCTCTTTTTACATTTTAAGTGGAAGATTACATATATGGCTTGCATTTTTATTTCTGTTGGACAGCACTGCTGTAGGGTAGTAAATTTTCAAGAAATACTGAATTCATTTATGTTGCATTTGCAAGGAAAAATGTTTAAAATTTCTAAAGGTCACACCTGTGCACAATTAGCGTTAGCTATTTGCCTGTATAGTTTTTATTCCCAGACTAGTGTGACATTTTTAGAAGAATTTCATAAACATTCTTCTTTAGGATGAAGTGTTATGAACATTGTGTAATCATGTACCTGTATCATGAAGCTCCTAAATTTTGACTAGATGCTCACTTGAGTAATTATTGTGCTGTCCAGTTCTCTCCAAACGCACGCTTGATGGGTAGTCATTAAAAGAGCTGAGCATTCTTCATCTGCTTTTCTTTATTTCTGGTTTCAACTATATGAGTATTTATTAAATGCTTATTTTACAGAAATATTCCTTGGACTTATTTTCAAGTGTTGGCCATATCCAGGTCTCTCAGATGGTAGTGATTTTTAATACTATGTGTGGAACTAATTCCTTTTTCTCAGGTGATTGTTCTGCAGATTCATTTGGGACCCTGCCTCTTGACTCCATATCTTTTTAGTATCCTTAGCTTGGTTGCCTAATCCCTGAACAGTTTCATTTTGGATATGCAGGGTTGCCACCTTACCCCTGTTATTCCTCTATTCTTTGCCATTAAATGCTAAGATGTTAATATGCTTGGTTACTGCATTCTCAGCATGGGTATGCTGGATTCCTTGCTTACAGGTGCATTCTAAAAAGTAAGTGCTCTTCTAAGTAAGGTTTCATGTGCAGAACCATAGAAGGAGATGGCAGCATATTAAAAAATTGTGGATACTAAATGTGAGGAATTCTGCTTACTTCCTTAATGGAACTTGTCTTAATAATATTGACAATGAAAGAATTATCTTCTTAGTGTTAACTGAATTTCCCTGAGTCTGTTCTCTAACAAGAGAGATCATTGGTCTCTCACCGAATTCTCTTGTCATTGCCCTGAAGTAGCCAGAAAAGTATTACTTCATCTTTGTTACAAATCCACATTTTTTCATTAACATTTCTGATAGAATAGATAAGACCAAACATTGTAATTTTACTGAAGACACTGAGAAACAAGAGTCATAGACTACTTTGCCTTCTCCTATGGGTAGAAATGAACTTCTCAATATAACCACACAGTACTACATACAAGGATACCATGTACCTAATTTAAATCAGAAAAATGCAACAGTGTTCACTTTTTGCTTTAAATGAGAATTATTAACCATTAAGTATCAATTACTTGAGTCTCCTACTCACACCTTACATGATGAAAGCATTTATAGAAGTTGCGTAACTCAATGGTAGGCATCAGAGAAGACTTTCTGGAGAGTAACAGATATAACTAGATAACGCATTACAATTTAGAGGTTGTCCATATTCACTTTAAAGTCTATAAGAATACCTCTCTGTTAAATCTATGCCTGCTTTCAAAGGGTGAAAATTATTTTCTTCTACCACCAGGTACTCATATCAAGCATATCTTTCACACAATAGCCAATAGTACAAGAGGACTCTGGAATTGCCCCTTCTGCCTCTCTATCTCTTGAGTTCATATCTTCTCTCTTAGAACATGCCTATTTTTGTATATCCAATGTGGAATATCCAGTTTTCTTCAGGTAGGACCTTATTTTTGCTATCTCCTCTTTCACAGACCCACCACTTTGTTTAGTAAAATGAGCCGGCATATCTGTAGAAAAAATACATGCATGTGATATGAATTGTGGGATGTTCTGTAGAAGGACATGGAGCAGGCTGGGATACCAGGCTATATTTGAACAAGTCTGTGTGTCTGGGGAAAACAACAGAGGATGAACAACTTCTATTAAATGCTTTCTTTTTCTTTTATACCCAGTCTCTGTAATAATATTTAATATTTGGATGGTAATATTTCCTTAAAATATATTGTAGAGAACAAGATGTTTTGTTACTGTAAATATTCCTCTATGGATAAACGTTATAATTCTTTTTGTACTGAACAAATTTTAAGGGATTCTAAGTATATTTTTGTTTTGAGGGTGTTGTTTGGGGCTGTTTTGTTTTGGTACTATTTTACTCTGGACATCAGAAGTCCAGATAATCTCACTGGGCTAAAATCAAGGTATCGGTAAGGCTGCATTCCTTCTGGATGGAGGATTGAGGGAAGAATAGGTTTCCTTGCCTTTTCCAGCTCCTAAGAGGACTACATTCTTTGTCTTATGACCCTACTTGTGTTCAAAGCCAAGCAGTTTAGCATCTTCAGATCTCTGATTCCGACCTCCATGTCTGCCTCTCTTTTCCACTTTAATTGACGTTTTATTGATCTTGCTTTCATTTTTTAATATTACTTAACATATTTTGTTCCTTTGGAAGTGTAATAATTTTATGGTTTACTTGAGAGAGGATTATATAACTTCACTTGATCAGCATTCAGGCAACTCATTTGATAAGAAATATCATCCTTGATAAATCTGTACATTATAAAACCTAAAAATCTATTGCAGAGCAACATTGCTCTTTAGACCAGATATTCTTAATCTTAGTTTGTGAACTTCTTGGAATAGACTGTGAATCCCCAAAATTGTATTCAAATACAAGTTTTTAGCCATACTATGTTTGTTGTTGTTGTTGTTGTTGTTTATTCAGGGAAATAGTCCATAGCTTTAATCACACTTTCAGTAGCATCAGTCATTACCCTTGTACTTCAATTTAAGAACCATTTCTCTATAAAACAAAATGACTTAAACAGATCTAGCCTTTTCTCAGATCTGTTTCCTAAATTTCTGTACATTTGTAGTTGCCGTTTGGTCGTTTATAATGTAATAATTGACTGTTTTTAAACTTAACATTGCTAACGTACTTTTCTTTACTTTATTTTTTCTCTTCTCTCTTTTTCCCTCTGCTGTATCATCCCACTCCACCTCTGGACTCCATGCCGACAGCAGTTTGATTCCAAGATGTTAAGTTTTACTTGTAATATGTTTTCTTTCACCTTTCTGCCAGAGAGCCTGATTATCTCTCTTCTCATTTTCTTTAGTTTGCAATTTGTACATGGTTGCCTGAAAATACAGACTACATTTGCTAGCTACCCTTACAGATAGGTTCAGTATTGTGACTGTGTCTCTATATAAACATCTGTATTTATTAAGAGACGTACAGTTTGTTATAACAACTTCCTTAGTAATCTCTCTTCTACAGTTTCTCCATGCTACAAATTTTTCTGTGCTTTCAAGCTGTGTAAATCTTCATTAAACACCCTCTTTTGGTAGGAAACTTATTAAGTAAGGACATGATTGATGTATATTGGTAATATCATTGTAATACTTGGCCAGTTTCTTTGGTGAAGATGTAATTGAGCACTATCTGAAGTAAGGTTAAATACATCAATGAAGTTAAAAAACACTTGGAAGTTTTAAAGCGTGAAAGGGTAGAAAGTTATAGAAGCTTAGGAATGGGATAGGGAAGTTTTCTGGTACAGATTTATGCTAGACCAGAATGAGCCCTAGATATGAAAATGAATTTGTGGAGGTATAGCAAATTTGTATAGCAACACTTGTACAACAGCTGTGAAAACCTGGTTTCCATGCCCAGGAGAATAGAGAATCTCAGGTAGCTGAGAAACAAAGACCAAAGTGGATTTAACTTCTGGGCAATGGAAAAGGACTAGCGTGTGTTATAATTCAGTAAATACATCAATATGTGCTCTGCCTGACATAGGTGATGTGGGGACTTTTCTTACTTTCGCAGAAAATAGAGGATTCTCTTCGCTGAAGTGACTTGAAAAGAAAAAGAAAAGGTTTTATTTCTTAATAGGATATAAAAGCTTTAAAATAGATATGTGTGAGCTCTTACAAAAAATCAACAGCACAAATCATAAAGGAAAAGCAATACATTTGACTATGGTAAAATAAAAACTTTGTTCTTTAAAAGACAATATTAAAAAATAAAAGAAGCCACAGATTGGAACAAGGGATATAAAATTCACCCAACTGGCAAGAATTAGTATCTATAATAGAAAGAATTTATGCAGATTGCTAGAACAAAGACAGGCAACCCATCTGAAAGATAGTGATAGTATAGAAAGAATGAAAATAGCGAGAAGGCTGATGGGAAGATATATAATAGGCTTGGTAATAACAGAGCAGGTTTCTCAAGGGAGAAAAGAAGCTTTAAAAAAGAGGGCATTTATCTTTGTGTTTGGTCCTCTTTTTGCCTTAACTTTATTGAAATTCCAGTTGGAAATTTTAGAAAATGAAGCTCATGGTTACTATTAAGAATTTTAGATTATTTAGAACATTCACTGTATATTATAACTTCATTATCAACTCCATTTGGCTCTTAGGCCAAAGTAGACCCAAACCCAGATAAGTCCATTATATCATCCTACTGCATTCCAACATACCTCTTACCTGGACTTCTTCATTAGCTGTCTGCATCCTCTATTCTGGGTGAAAGAAAGTAGTTGATGTAATTGTTCAAATAAGATCAGAGATTCACAGTTGAGATTTAGATTTTGAATAAAGTAAAGGAAATCAAGTAACATTTTACAATCAGAGCCTCTTTATTACATTAGAATTAAAACTAGGCTGAAAAACCGGTGGTTATGTAGTTCATTGTTAAAGTGAAGAATAGAGCTTTAGTTGGAAGTATATTTTAAAGTAATACTAAATAACTAATTATTGTCAGATTTAACTTTAGATAAACCACTGTTCCCAGATAAATCACTGGGAATAAAAGCCTTTCGACTAAGTAATTTAAAGAAGCTCAAGAGTGGAATTTCTGAGTTTTGGGCAATAAGAATATGTTGTCATAAATGGCTGTTGTGTCAGAGACTAATAGATTGCAAATATGATACCCAGACAAGTTTAACTTATACTCCGTATATTTTTTCTAATAAATCAGCAAGGTATACTACTTTTAAAAAGGATTTTATCAATAATTATTATACTAAAGTTTTAGAACTAAAATGGTTAGATGTCAGTTATCTAGAACATTAGATTTTATATAAAAAATAGTTGTAGTTAATATTGGCAAATGATTCTGAATTAAACTAGAATGTAGTCTCTTAAGAATTGAGTCTGCCAAAGAAGGAAAAGGTTTCTATAGAACAATTTGCTTGCTAAGTTACTGAAACAGAATATTTGTCTTTATATGATTTTTGTGATTTAGATTTCCAGTTGTTAGGAGAAATAAAAAATATGGTGTCTGAGTTTCAGTGTTTTATTTATAATATATTCCAGAAATGTTAGAAACTTAGAGGTGTCAGTGTTAAATGTACCAAAATACAGTGATAATTTTTCCTGGTTATATTGCAGCGGGTGAATATATATAGACAAGTTTGATGATGGCCTGTGTAATTTGACAGTGTTTGTCCCTGGGTTTCTTTTTTTTAAACTTGTTCCATGGCAGTCAGATGTGCCTGAACTATTCAAATGATTAATTGAAATAACAGTTTTGTAGCCTTTTACTGTGAGGTTAGTCTTCAAAATAAAGGTTAACTTTTTATATTAGTTTGCGGTTTTTGACCTCTTTCAAGTAGGTTACTTTCTGTGGACTATCATGGAAGTAGTGAATATTTAGTTACTACACATTAACTGATGTCTTTGGTTTCTCAAATAAGACTTAACAGTTGGTTGTTTTTTGTTTTTGTTTTTTTAATGAAAAGCTAATTTATAATTTTTACATCTATTTTCAGTAATAGTTATGCACGAGTACGAGCTGTGGTGATGACCCGGGATGACTCAAGTGGTGGATGGTTACCACTTGGAGGGAGTGGACTGAGCTGCGTCACTGTCTTCAAAGTCCCTCACCAGGAAGAGAATGGCTGTGCTGACTTTTTTATCCGTGGAGAGCGACTCAGGGACAAAATGGTAATTAATAATGAATTTATTGCTATAATTTTAAGATCCTATAGAATGAATTATCTACTTAAAATTGTGACTGATATACCATAATTTATGAGAATTATTTTTGCCCAACATCAGTGATTGTGTTTCTGGTGCTCTTTTAATATTAAGCACAGTGAATTATGCCTGTTTTTTTGTTTGTTTTAGCAACTGGAACTGACATTAATATACATGTGTTAGAAAGGAGCTGCTTTTCTGGTTAGGTTTAATGGAATAACATTCATGGATAGTCCTCCTAAGTTATTAAACCAGGTATACTCTGCCTCCCTTTCTCGCCACTATCTCCTAGATTGGAAGCTAGCAAGCTATAGTTCACAGGCTAAATCCAGGCCTGCCACCAGTTTTTATATGGCCTATGAGTTAAGAATGGTTTTAACATTTTAAAATCATTGAAAATAATCAAAAATGAGTAATAATTGTGTGACACATGAAAATTATATGAAACCCAAATTTCAGCGTTTATATATAGTTCTGTTAAGGGACCATAAATCTCTGGTCCCTTAAACAGGAAAATTTTGCTGACAACTCCCGCCCCCTGACTTTTTGTATTTTCAGGTTCTTTCTCTTCATTTCCTATTAATTTAGTTATTTTAGCCTCATAAGACAGCCAGGAGGCCAGCCTAGTTTTTCAACACTACTATCTTCCGCACCCAGACGAGTGTTTTCTTTCATCTGTTTATTTTAAACTTTGAATTTAACCTTTGATAATGTTAGATATTTACTTTTTAACTAGAGTAGAAAGTTCTTTCTTCTTCTTTATTTCATTTATGAGCCAAAAACAACTCTAATCATATCTGATATGAGTAATGCTAGTGTCATTCCTGCATTGAGCAAAAGGAAAACATACGCTTAGAAGCATCATGGGAATAAAATGCCAAAAATTTATAAGACCCTTTAAAATAACTGTAATTCCTTTAACTATATACTTATGGGCTGGTTTGTGAGCTCATTTAGTATCTACAGTGTTATTTCTATTGAAAGTATTTTAAATTTCAAATATTTCTTTCATATATGAACATTTTAAATAAATTTACTTTTAATTTTGGTTCTTGGTTTCTGGGTAATTTTTACTATTGAATTATTTCAGTAATTTAACTTGTCTTGTTAAACTAACTTGTCTTGTGCCCCAATATCTGCCTCAGTAAAAGGGAGAGTTATTCTAAATCATCTTGAAAGCCTTCCAACTCTAGTTTTCTGTGAGTTTATGATTCACTCCAGGCAGTGTATGTCAATGAACCAGAATGCCATTTTAGGATTGTAGGAAACACCAGTCAAATTTGGACGTGTACATAATAAATTTCACATGTCATCTCTAAAGGTTTAAATATTCAAAGGTGATTCTGGTTTTTATAAGATGGTGGCTGGCATATCCTAATGCTATTTTAATATAAGGCTTTGTAGACTCCTAAGAAAGTTTCTGGTGACTTGTTCTGGAGTATAATGCTTCTCATTTGAGCTAATGGCAACTGGGAAATGTTTTTGGAGAAGTTGTAGATTTTAGAAACTGAGTAAAATAGTGAAGATCTAAACATATTGGCTATATTAATGGACAGTTTAGGGTAACTTAATAAGGGACATAATCTACATAACTAGAAGTGAGACTTGTCAAAGACAGTTTAGACTGATGGATTAGGTGCTTGCTCTTTTGGGGCTTTGACATAAAGCTAGTGAGAAGGAACTTGGGATTCAAAAAGGAAGCAAACATATTCCCTATGACGGGACTTAAAAAGAGCCCTTAGGTGTAGAACCATAATATACTAACAAGAAAATACATTTGTCTGATAGAAGCACTGATCTAGGAATCAGAACACCTGCTGTTTCACCTAACCATTTCTCCTTAAGGAAGCTTGTTACCTATGAAACAGGGATAATAAATATATTTCAGTATAGTCATAAAGGAAAAATTATTCACTTGGAGGGTTGGCATATTTCGTGTAGAGATTAGCTATATAGTAAAGCATTTTAGGTTATGGGAACTTGTGTGATCAAAGACAGAGGCAATAATGTTTATAAATTGAAAACAGCAAGACAAATGGTACAGTGACACAGTGACATTGAAATAGCAGATTAATTACCCCTCTCTTCTGACCAACATACTTCTGAAGTAATACAGAATTGAAGTGTATATTCTTTTTCATTGTCACTGCATTTTGGAATTCTTAATGTCCATTTCTATAGATATTTTTATTGATTTGTTTTATTTTAATCCAGTTTTCTTAAGTTCTATGGTTTTTACTTATCTAAGAAAGTACTCTGTCAAGTCTATAAATTTGCAAAGTTCTTCCCAAGTTGGTAGTTTTCTTTAAATTCTTCTTGGTGAGTAAACTGCATTTTAATCATATAAAAGATATTTGCTGAAAACTGTTCTGTGCCCATTTTGTGTGTCATTTACATCTTAGAATCCTCTCCTTTAGATGAATTCTAGAAATGAAGTGAGGTATCTGCCTCTCAAACCCTAAGAGAAACTTGTGCTCTTTAAGAAAGAATTGATAATTAGCAATGGGGTGTTGTACCTATGGCCACTTGTGTAGTTAATAAAGAAATATTGATAGTATTTTATTTATTGATTTGAGAAAGAGAAATGTCAATTTTGTTGTTCCATTTATTTATGCATTCATTGGTTGATTCTTGTATATGCCCT
This sequence comes from Furipterus horrens, assembly GCF_987537825.1. Lineage (NCBI taxonomy): Eukaryota > Metazoa > Chordata > Mammalia > Chiroptera > Furipteridae > Furipterus > Furipterus horrens. Next base: position 145,336,687 of record NW_028327173.1, read on the forward strand.
GACTTGGGTATCAAACCCGTAACCTTGGCATATGGGGATGACGCTCTAACCAACTGAGCTACCTGGCCGGAGCTTAAAAGGTGTTTCATAAGTTAGAATGCTCATAACAATAGTGAAGAAAAAAAGATAGTTTTTCTCAAGGGTGAAAAAAGCACTTTGGTAGAAATGTTTTCCACCTTAGATTTGCAATTACTTGTACTAAAAATATGTCTTTTACACTTCCCAAAGGGTTATATTTACTACTACTACTTTTTTCTTTTTTAAATAAAAGGCAGCACAAATAAAAAGCAGGCTGGCTAGGGATTTTTTTCAGGAAGGCAGCATTGTGTGTAACTGAGGCAGTACTCATTCATTTACTGGTTTGTTCATTCAGAGTCGTCGTCGGCAGCCGTCCGTCTCGAGAGACGATGGTGTAGCTTCTTAAGAGTCTATCTGCACCGCCGAGAATGGCTGTGCAGTCCGACTCGGGAGTGACATCGTATCTGTCTCCTCCCGTGTTGAATCGACATCTTGCGATGACGCTGAAGCTACAGAGCCTGGGCAGGGTGATATGGAGGGTCTGCTGTTGCCCATGCAGCAGACCCCCCCTCTCTTCGCAGCTGAAGGGTCCAAGGGAAAGACGGAGTCAATACAGCTTGGCTTCAGGTGCGCCGCAGGAGTTGCCGGTGTTGACTACAACGTCGAACCGCCTTAGGGACCCCGGCTCCGGATTTTCTGTCGGGGTTTACTCCCTTAGCCTTTCCCCTGAAGAGGTATGCCGCAAGGCAGCGGAGGTTTTTTGGAGTCAGAGTTTTCCTTCTCTGATGTACCCTGACTGGAAGATCGAACCAGCGACACTTAGCTCGCAGGCCGACACTCAATCCACTGAGCTAAACCAGCCAGGGCCCTCATTCAGAGTAATTAGAAAGTATTTCCCGTGATGTTTACCTATAACTTCCTTGTTTTTGTGTTGCTTACAAAGGTAGAGTTTATTTTATAGGTTACCCTTTTGATACTCTAAATTAGAGCTTCTCAAGCTGTTTGCCATGAATTACAGGGGCTGGAGCTGCTAGGCTTGTTGCCTCTTAACCAGCAGCAGCCCCTCTTTCCTCGTTGCCTTATAAATGTTTTTGTTTTTTTTTTAACTGTGCTTGAGGAAAATGTTGGAAAGCACTGCTCTATGTATTTGGCTTTCATACTTTATTGATGATTGAGAAGGAATTTGAAAGGAACACCAGGGTTTGGTGTTGTATTATAAGGTAATCAAAGTATTGCTGCCCTCCCAGACACTTGGGAATGGAATGGTCTCTAAGAAGGATAGAGTCTCAGAACTGCTTTTCTTGATCTGTATGAATTGTATGTTTAATTTCCTTCTAAATCTTTATAGCCTTGATTTCTTCACTTAATTCTTTAGTATATTAGGGTTATCCTGAATACGTATTTCTTAAATGCTAGTTAAAATTTTAACCGTTAATTTGTGTAGATCAGTGGTTCTCAACCTTCCTAATGCTGCGACCCTTTAATACAGTTCCTCATGTTGTGGTGACCCCCAACCATAAAATTATTTTCGTTGCTACTTCATAACTGTAATTTTGCTACTGTTCTGAATCGTATTGTAAATATCTGATACGCAGGATGTATTTTCATTGTTCCAAATTGAACATAACTAAAGCATAGTGATTAATCACAAAAACAATATGTAATTATATATGTGTTTTCTGATGGTCTTAGACAACCCCTGTGAAAGGGTCGTTTGACCCCCAAAGAGCTCACAACTCACGGGTTGAGAACCGCTGGTATAGATGATCTTCACTATAGAGCTTCACATTCCCCATAGAAGAAAATTTCTTTTGCATTATTGGCAAACATTTTGTCATATGTATAGGTTTATTTTTTACATTTTTAGCTGAACTGTATGTGATATGTAAATTTAAAAGTCTTCCTTAGAATCTTTATAAGTAGCTGAATAAACTGCCCATAACAACATTCGTCGTCGTCGGCAGCCGTCCGTCTCGAGAGACGATGGTGTAGCTTCTTAAGAGTCTATCTGCACCGCCGAGAATGGCTGTGCAGTCCGACTCGGGAGTGACACGGTATCTTGTCTCCTCCCGTGTTGAATCGACATCTTGCGATGACACTGGAGTGTCCTCTCCAGTGAAGCTGAAGCTACAGAGCCTGGGCAGGGTGATATGGAGGGTCTGCTGTTGCCCATGCAGCAGACCCCCCCCTCTCTTCGCAGCTGAAGGGTCCAAGGGAAAGACGGAGTCAATACAGCTTGGCTTCAGGTGCGCTGCAGGAGTTGCCGGTGTTGACTACAACGTCAAACCGCCTTAGGGACTCCGGCTCCGGATTTTCTGTCGGGGTTTACTCCCTTAGCCTTTCCCCTGAAGAGGTATGCCACAAGGCAGCGGAGGTTTTTTGGAGTCAGAGTTTTCCTTCTCTGATGTGCCCTGACTGGAAGATCGAACCAGCGACACTTAGCTCGCAGGCCGACGCTCAATCCACTGAGCCAAACCAGCCAGGGATTAACAACATTTAAATTTTGCTAAAATACTTAATACTAAACAGTTTAAAGTTACCATGGGGATCTAAATTAGCTATTCTTATGTTTATGTAGTAGGCAATAAAATACTGTAAATTTACAAATTTAATTAAAATTATGCTGTTAAAAGCATGTTATGTGCTAAGAGATGACAAAAAATGGAATAGGCTACATAGATACAGCAGGACTCAGAACATTTAGATTACTTAAGATATTCTGTGGAAATAAGAAAAATGCACAGCTATGTCAGCAAAGTTATGAGATAGCTCTCATAAACTTACAGTGACAGGTAATAATGAGCACGGGTAAAATAATAAATAAAAGTAAAAAAATAAAAGAAAGGGAAAACAAGAAACATTTCAAGTTTAGGAAGTTGCCAAAGAGATTAAGATAATATTTTTTGTGGATTAATAAGTATAATTAGGTTGTAGATAAAAAATGGCTTATAAAAATTTTAAATGCCCATAAGATACTAATTTTACTGTTTAAAATGACACATTTTAAAAATGGGGTTTCATTCCAGTTATTAGATCTTAAAACAAAATTACAGTAGTTGTTTTCTAGGGAGAAAATAGTTATAATATGGGAGTAGCTTTATTAACAGTGAGACTTGCCCTCTTTCCACCATGAGAAACTTTAAAAGACCAGGGAAGCATCTTTCTGTCTTGGATCGGATTTTATAAAAGTACAGAGCAACAGTTTCCTGCTTAGCTTTTTCCATTGTGCCTCTGTGAATTATTGCATTGTGAAACCTCAATCTTTCACTAAAAACCAATTGCATAAACTAGTTTTTCCTATAAGATTCAGTAGCTCTGTCTCT